>NC_138166.1:86302341-86419892 GCF_964165515.1 Mesoplodon bidens
TGCGATGCCTGCTTTGTAGCTGAGGACAGAGCCTTAGGTAAAAGGATGTATCTGATATGGCTGAGTACACATATCATGTGGCTGGAGAGCGAAAGTGCTGTTTCTCTACATCATAGAGGCCACCATCGCCTACTTATGGCCCAGCTCTCCCCCTCCCCCTCCTAGCAGGACACATAAAGAAAGACCCCAAATCCCAAACTGCATTTTTATTATTTTTTAATAAACTTTATTCTATATTACAAATAGGTTTTTTTTTTGTTGTTCTGAACTGCAAAATAGGAATGCCTTATATTTACATACACAGGTATACAATTAATTATAACAAAGGTACAGAAGCTTGCCTTTACCAAGTTACAACTGGGCTCCAATTTAAATAGCGTAGGGTTTCCTTTTTAAAAACTTTTTTTTTTAATCTTTTTTTTTTTTAATCTTACTCGGATACTCTTCTTTAAAAATCAAAACCAGAAGACCCTCTTCCTCTAGTAGATTTCATCCACATATCTTTGAGGCTCATTGTAACACTGTTGTCTAAAGATATGTTTTGCTTTGTTCTAACAAAGGGTCGGTGTTCAAGGTGGGAGCTTTCTGGAAACAGAAGTGGGGCGGGGCTGGGAGTGGGTGACCCAAGCAGGAATGACCGCCCTGCCGCCTTCAGCAGCCTGTCTCTGGAGACTCAAAGGCCCCTGCCTGTTCCTTAAACCGCCCATTCATCCTTTCCTGATCCTCCTCTCTCTCTAGTGTTTTGAGACTTAACTCTGGGTCATCTGACCAGGCCAGACTCCTCTTCCCCCACCCCTCGGCTCACTGAGCCATTATCTCTTGTGGTACCCTGGAGTTGTTGGTTGCTATGGTAACTTGGCAGGACCCTGCTGAAAGAGATAGGCTGGTCTCTACAAGCTAAAGTGGGGAGGAGGGCGGCTACCTCCAATTTCTTCCCTCCCATCTCAGGGCCTGGGGTTCTTGTCCTGGTCAGTGCAGCCAACTCATGACTAAGCCAGGACCTCTGGCCTCACGGATGCCAGGCCCAGGCAGGGAGTGATGGGGCGGGGGAGAGTCGTCCACCCTAAAACACAAAGTCGTGGTTTCCAAATGGAAACAAGATTCTTTGAGGTAAACTAGCTTTTCTTTTTAAGAACGGAAGGTTTAACAGGCCAAAACAAGCTGACAGGAACATCCAGGGAAGGAGAACACACACGGACACATACAGCTTCTTAGTTGTCCACCTGTATTGCGTTCAGTAGTCCTGTTTGGTAAAGTGTGGTCTCAGTTTCTCAAGTGTCCTTTGCATTGCTCTGTAACCGTATCCTCTGTTTGGAATTCTACTCTTGTAAGGGAGCCCTTCCAAAATGTGCTTGAGTTGTAAGATCAAAGATACCAACAAAAGAAGTTCTAATTCCAGATAAAGAACCTGGTGGAAGATGAGCTGCACAGACCTATTAGCTGTGAGCATCTGCCTTCTCAGGAGAGGGGTCCCTCCACAACCAGTCCCTAGCAGGGTCTCCTTGCTGTCTGGGGGAAGCTGTAGGATTCAGCAACACCAGGGGCCGCCTAGAGAGAAGTGAAAGAGGGTAGCGTGGAGGGAAGGTGGGGCTCGCCCGATCAAGGTCACTGGGCCGTCCCCACCCTGGCCCAGCTCAGTCTCTGCTAGTACAAACCAGAAATCTCTTTTTATTCATAGGGATTTTGTTTTGTTCTGATTTAGGGTAGTCACCTGCCTACTCAAGGAATTTAATTGGGACTCAATAATGAGTATGTATTACTTTTACAACCAAAGCATCCTTTACATTTTATAAAAGCTGGATACTCCCCCTAATAATAAATCATTTTATTGGGGATCAAAGATTTGTAGTTTAAAAAAGCTGTCTCTTGAATGAACTTTTACTGCAGAGATTCCTTTCTGAGTGGGAGGCGGGGTCATTCAGTTTTCCAGAGGCTCCGGAGCGGAGCGTCAGCCTCTCCCAGGAGCTGCCTCTTCGGCGTCCCCTGTGGCTGTCCCTCAGCCTCCCAGTCTGTAAGATGACTCGTTTGCTATGCCTGTGGGTGCGGCGGCAGAGACAGGAGGGGCAGGGGTTAGCATGGCGGGCTGCAGCCAGCCAAGGGAAGCACCAAGGACGTTAGCAGCCACGGAGGCTGCTCCCCCTGGCACGGCCACGCCTGGGCATGTCCTGACCCATTTCTTTAACAACAGGGGAGCCCCCCTGTCCTCCGGTCTCCAGTTTCTCCTCCTCCCCTTGGAAGTCACAGATAAAGAGTTTTGTGTCCCCCCCGCCCCACCCCAGTATTTGGACTTTACATCCACGCCTGGGCTCCCTCCTTAATCTCGGACCCTTAAAATACACAAACAAAAAATAATCAGCTACAGACCCCAAATAAACAGCCTACCTACGGCTTAAAGACAAAGGGAAGGGCTGAGGGATGGGAGGGGGGCTTAGTGGTCTGTCCTGAGAGCTGACAGGGAAAGTGAGGGGCTGAGAGAAGGTTCTTGAGGACGTGAACTAGAAGCAAGAGAAAGGGCCAGGAAGGAGGTGGGATCTGCCCCGGGGCGGATCTGCTGGGGGGCACGGTGCGGACTCTGGTACCTAGACGCTTTTCATTCATGGGATCACCTCTCAGACACCCGCGCTGCGGTTCTTATTGGCGGGGCCAGTTCCTGGAAGGGCCGTGGTCCAGGGCCAAAGCTCCTCTCTCCAGGGCTCTGTTTTTGATGAACAGTAATTAACCGTAGCCTTCACTGCGTTAAGTATTTGACTTCGCATCCTGTGAGGCCAAAGGAAGTGCCCCTTTGTCCTAAGAGCTGAGACGGATGGGATAAGGAGCTTTCCCTTTTAGGTGAGAGTGAGGGGTTGTTTAGGGCTCTGGAAACATCAGCAGGGCTTGCCTTGTGGAATGGAGGTCCTTTGGGAAATCACTGCTGTGGCTCCTCTGCTGGGGGGCCCACCGGCCCTGGCTGGACCAGGGAGCCCCGAGCGCTTACTCGCGAGGCGAGGCAGCTTTGGAGGGCTGGATGGGGCTAGGGCGGTCCCAGGGGGCTGGACTGAGGGCGGAGCTGTCCATTGGGGGCTGAGCAGCTCCTGAACTTAGTGGCTACGGGGTCTTGGGGCAGAGGCTACGCGTGCGGGAAGTGAGCAAGGGGGGAGGGGGCACTCAGGAGCCAGGCATGCAAAGGGGACAAGAGCACAAGGACCTGGGGTGAGGGGAAGGGGGTGTCGTGCTGGGACAGTACATCGACACTGATCCCGGCCTGGGAGGTGAGAGCTGGGCCTGCAGGGCCAAGATCAGACACCTCGCTCCCCCCGCTCAGTCCAGGACAGTCTGCCTCAAATGTCAGGATTTCTTTAAACTGACTTCTCTCTTTCTAGCATCTCTGGCCTCACTCACTGGCCCACAGGCTCACAAGAGGGAGGCTCTAGGGCTCTGGGTGTGCACATCACGGTTGGCCTATGGGACGCTCAGGTTATCCTGGGTCCCTGACTTCCAAACCACCTTGAAAGCAGAAGGCAAGAAAAAAATGTTTTCCTGAGGAAGTAACCGACACAATAGCCGACTTCACTTAAAGGTACTATTTGCAGGTAACCAAGAAATGTCAGGGTTTCTCCTTCCAAGGAAGGACAGAGAATGGCAAAGCCCAGACCTGGGGGAGACTTGTGCTCCCGGGAGAGATGACCAGCCTGCAGTTAACTTTCCCAGCCTCTCTCGCCCATTCTTGTAGATTGAGGACCTTGTAAAGTTCTCCCTTCCCGGCGCCATCCCATCTCACTTCAACATTCAGACTCCTTACCTCACCCAGGTCAGTTATTTCGACTGTGTGATCTCCTGGTACCATTTTGGACCCTGGTGGTTTCAAGGGGTTGAGAGAGTGAAAGAGATGGGATGAAAGGGAGGTGAGGAGACATGGCCTTTTCTCCCCTGCTCTCTACCCACAACTCAAGGAGTCAGATAAAGGTCCCACCTTAAATAGAAATGTGACCCTGAACATTAACTGTGACATGGGGCGGGGCCTTGAAGAGACTTCCCTTCCAGAGGACCCAGTCTGCCCAAGTCCCTTCTCTGGCACATACTGGCCAGCATGGAGGAGGTTGGGCATTCCAAGGGGAAGTGTGGAAAGAAGATCTGGGGGAGAGAGAGGCTTTTTGACAACGCTGCCTTGTCTTTACTTTGAAACGTATCACATGTGCGCCAAGAATCCAAACGAAAGAAATAGAAAACAAACAGCAAAAGGAAAAAGAGCTCTTATGGGGAAGATGGGTTGTGACGCTGCGAAATTCGATCCTATTTCTCCATCCCCCCAGCAGGCCACAGAGACTTTGGGCAAACAAAGCGCCAGAAACCACCCACCCCACCAATTAAAATAAAACCTGCCCCAAACCCCTCCCCCAGGAGAGATGAGGAGGGCGTGGAAACTTGTCCCTCCTCCTCCCCTCTTTCTTCCTGACATTTCTCCGAGGTGACTGAAGTTTCTCTTACAACAAAAACATGGGGGAAAAATTTGTACCGACAATGAAACAATAATAATAATCCGGTAAAAAAAAGAAAAGCTTCAGCAGAACCATGATAACAGTCTTTTTTCTAAATGTTCATTTTTTTTCTCTAACTGTGCAAAACTTAAAAAATAAATCAAAACACACTCACACACACATACTTACACTCACAGCTTCCACTCAGCACATCTGTGTTAAATATGTTTGTGTCTTTCTTCTCCCCAATCCCTTCACATGTGCAAAAATATTTTAGCGGCCCAGGTGCCTCCTCAGCCCTCCTCCCGCACGCTTCCTTCCTGGCCTGCCAGGGCTTGTGGCTTCTGGGGAGGAAATGAAATGATCAAGGGTAGAAATTCCATGCTTCTTCACCTGGCACTTCATTTGCCAAAACCTTTGGTTATGCTTTTCCCCCTTGACATGCATATTTTCTCATTCTCCTCTTCCCGTTGGTTAGGTTACTTGTATTTTGCCCATCATTTGTCCTGCTCGACGCCACATCACGCCCTGCTCTGCGTCACCACCGCCCGGCCTCCAGTCCTGTCCAGGATCCCCTTGGCCAGTGACCACCCTGATTTCCTACGGAGAGGTGACCTCACCCCTCTGCACTCAGCACAGAAAACAAGTGTTGAAATGTCCTGAAGTTGCAGAATGAATGGTGAGCAAGGGCAGAGAAGGGAGATGCTTCAGATCCCCTGATAGGACAAGGAAGCTTTCTGAGCTCTCTGCCTACTCCTGGGGCAGACACACATACACACACACACACACGCATGTGCACATGAGATCACACACACACGCACTCATATCCAAAGGGGCTAGCATTCTTTAAGCACAGGGTGCTCCACAGATGTTGCTGGAAATGGTGTGGTTCCTTCCTCTTTCCACGTGGGGCCCCTGTGGAGTGGATGGCAGGGGAGGATGTCTGATGCTCGGGGGGTGAAGGCGGGACTGTGGAACCTTGTCCCCAACCCCACCTGAGATGATGCCGCCACTTGCCTCCCAGAGTGGGGTACAACTCCACACCGGGGCTGCCAGGCGAGTCTATGGCGGGGACTGGACCACAGATGGAAATGGTGTCTAAGGTCCCTTCAAGGTTATAGGTTTCCACGATCCTCCGTCAGACCGTCTCTCACAATAGCCCCTGCTCACCTAGGACACATGTCTGAGCACACACTAGTCTGGCTGGCCGTGGATGGAAGGACAGATGGAGGAACAGATGCCAGAGCCAAGGTCAGTTGTATGTCCTCCTTTTCCTCCCTTTTCCGGCCAGGTCCTTCCTCTTGATTCTTCGGTCCTTCCCAAACACGACACACCCGGGACTGAGTTGGGCTGGCATTTTGGCCTGTCTCTGCGAGGCTGTGCTTGAGTGTGTTTCTTTCCATGACGACTGCCCAAGAGCTGAGGGAGGAGAGTGACTAAAGAGACAGCTGAGATGTTGATGAAGTAACTCCCAAGAGGTCTGAACAGTCCAGAGACAAAGTCATCTGCATCTGCAACGGCACCAGATTCTGCAGGGAGCCAGGGGCGAGGCTGTCTGCCCCAACTTTCTACAGTTCTCAGGAAGGACAGTGGGGACGGGAGCCACGGAGACAGCTGGAGGTAGACTCTCCCAGATGCACTCGGCATTTTACCCCGACCCCTGATGAGCGATGACCGAGGAGGCTGGAGGCGTGTCCTCTAGACGGCACTCGGGGATCGGCAAGGGGTCAGACCCATGACTGTGGTCATGACTTGTTAGCATGTGGAGGCGAATGGAAAACAACCAATTTTGCTTCCAGGGTAGATGCAGCTCTCTTCTTTTCTCCCTCTACATGTTACACTTCTGCCGCTGTGAGCCAGATTGGGAGGTTGGGAGGATCTCCACAGTGGGCTGTAACTGCTATTCTTTCTCCTGTCTGGTTTTCCACAGGCCCGGGAGGAGACTGGGCAGGCAGGGCCCTATGGGCACTTGGAAAGGCTCCAAGAAGATTGGAAGGGAACAAAAAGTCCTCTGGATGCCAATCCAACAAGTGGGAGACAGCCTGCGAGGCACCCCACGATGCCTCACGCTCCCCACTCCAGCCACATGCAGGAGGTGCAGCCTTTCTTCTCACAGTTGCAGAGGGACCATGCCACTGACAGACCCCCTGGAGATGGAAACCTGGGCCAGGAGACGTCTTCCCAGTGAAGGTAATACAGAGCTCACTGCCTCGTCCGCAGGCCAACGCTCGGCTCAGTGCGGGGCTATCAAAACGTGGAAGGTGAAGTAGCAGTACAGAAACATCCTTCATCCGTGGCTCCTCATCCATATTCGGGCCCTGCTGCTAATGCATGAGGTCAGCAGGGAAGGAGGGCCCCCTCTGATGTCTTCTGGCCAGGTCCCTCATGGGGCGGGGCGAGCCATCCTGGACTAACCGAGGGTCGGTGGCGTGGCTCAATCATGTTGGTAGAGCAACTGAAAGAGAGGGGATCCAGGAAGGAGAGAGAGACAGAAACAGGCAGAGAGAGAGGGAGATAGCGCTGCTCAGGGGATGCTGCTGACGCCAGTCGGAACTTGCACTTGGTAAAGATGATAATCTAGACTGAGGCACGGCTTGGTGTGTCCCTCCCTCCAGGGGGTGCCTGGAAGGACGGTTCTCAGCTGTCTAAGCTCATGAGGGTTATGACTTGTTCTAGTTTGTAGGCCAGTTTCTGCTTCCCACACTGGTCATCGTGGTCCAGAGGTCCAAGGATCTGTTGAAGAGCCAAGAAGGGGGCAGTCACTAGTTTGCGTACGTGTGTCTGTGTTCTTAGGGTACACACAGACGGGACGTGGTCAGAGGGTTTGGGAGGATGTGTGCAGGTGAAGCGGCCCACACAAGGTGGCTGGGGAGGCAGACAGCCTGGGTCACGGGGTGGGGAGGTGCGGGGCAGTGCTCGGGCATAGGGAACAACCGTGTGGGCACCCAGGTCAGTGAGCGCAGGATGCCAGTGCATGCACCAGCATGTCTGAATACATGTGTACATTTCACTGCCCACAGAAGACAGCTGAGAGTGGGCAGAAGACACCTGTGCCAGGCTGCTGCAGTTACCTAGGGGTTAGACAGCAAACAGGTCCATGCCCAGCAGGAAGCACGGTGCTCAGTGTCTTGGGGTGACTTCCGCTCCTGTTACCACCTTCCACTCACAGGGCAGCTGTGCTGCTGCTCAGACATGGGGAGCCTGGATTCTGAACCTACCTGGTCTATACCGGTGTGACCAAGAAAACCATAGGCACCTCTGTGCTGGCCAGAAAGCAGGCAGTGTCTGCAGGGGCAATGACCCCAGATGAAGTTTCCTAACTAGGGAATGCAGCAACTATAGACTCCATTCTGCTCTAGTCTGTATCTATTCTGTTCTGATTCTCTCCTACCCTATCATCTTGTTTCTATTCTATTCTATTCTTTCTATTCTATTTTCTATTCTATTCTTTTCTTTTCTCTTTTCCTTATGGAAGTGGGGAACTGCTTGCTTAAAGAGAATTAGATCAGAGAGAGGGAAAAAATAAAGGAGAGGGAACAGCAGGGAAGAGAAAATAAAGAGAAAAAAACAAGAGATACTTGATCTATATATCTGAAAAGAACAGGCATTAATGCAGAACTGATAGACTGGTATGTTTCTAGCGTCCCTGTCTTTAGAGCACAGCCCCCAAGTCCCGGGTGGTAGAGTTTCCCCAGCAGACGTGGGGGAGGGGTGAGTCTGGCGTGGTGCTCTTGGGCACAGAGGCTGCTCCAGGCAGGGATCTCTGGGTCTCTGCCGCCGTCCTTCCCAGTGGGCCCCGAGCAGGGCAGGGCTCACCTCCTCGCTGTACTTGCCCACGTAGGAGAAGATCTCGGAGAGCGCGCTCATGGTGTTGAACTCGTTCATGTGCATCCGGGACTGCTCAGCCAGGTACGCATTCATGTCCTGGTCACTGATGGCCGGCATCTTCCCGATGTCTGAGTAATACCTGCCGAGGCATGGGAGTGAGGAACCGTGCGTGCGGGGCAGAGGAGAGGTGGAAACTCCCAGTGCCGGGTCTGGGGCCAGCGGATTCGGAGGGTGACCCAGACACTATCAGAGGGTGGACAGGGTGGGGACAGGAGGAAGGAGCGACTATCGCCTGCACTGGCTTTGCTCCCGGCTCCCAGAACAGTGGTCCAGCCTGCCTTGTGTGTCCTTCTAACGCCCCCTCCCACAGACGCAAGACATCCCCTCCATGGGGCCTGAAGGCTCTTCTAGGCAGTTGCCCTGCCCTGATGTCCTCCCCTCTCTGAGGTTAGCCAGGAGAAGGGTGGGGCTGGGGGCCGCTGGCGGGGAGAGGCTGGCAGAAGGCAATCAGTCACTGTCACTTGCAGCTGTGCACTCCTGTCAACTGGTTAACTAGATGCCAACATTTACATTTTTAATTTCTGCAGTTTGACATTTTATGCAGCAACCCCCAACTCTCCCACCAGAGGGGAGTTGTGTCATTTCCTAATGAGGAACTGAAGGGCCCTGGTGCCCCCCAAGACAGGTGCTTTCGGCTGTGGGCTACGGGAAAGAGACCAGGTACCTGCAAAGGCGGGGGAGCATCAGGGCCGTGGGGCAGCACGCCCAGGAGTCCTTGTGGTGTCCCAGCTCAGCCCACGCTGAATGCCCGTGGCTTCATTGCTGGGGAGAGTGAGCCTGAGAGCTTAGAACAGAGGAGGGTGGTGGGGACAGTCACCAGGGCGGGGACTACGGTGAGGCAAGTGAGGCAGCTGGGGAACAAAGTTTTCGGAGAGTCACTCACTCTCACCTGGGAAGGTGCAGGTGACAATGACAGGCCTTGGGTTCCCAGAACTCTAGGCTTGATCAGGTGAGTGGAGGGAGTATTCTCAGAGGCTCTGGTTCATTCTCACCCTGGACCTCAGCCCTGCATCTCTCCCTCTGCATCCCTTACCATGCTGACCATGAATCTCTCCTTCCTGTGCCCACCCTCACCTTTGCCCCTAGGTGCCCAGGAGTTGGGTGGCAGACTATCAGAGATGGCTGGCATTCCTGTGCTACTCCAGCATCATGATCACGGGCTTGTGTGAACGACAGGTCAGTTTGCGCCAGAGCATCCCCAGGCCGGCAAGGATTGGCAAGGGGTGGGCTGGCCGCCCTACTTGAACCACAGCCCTGCACGGAGGCCGTCCCGCCTCCGGCTCATTTGGACTTCCTTTCTTCACGTTATTTCAGCGTGGGGTCCTCTCTTCCCTCGCCCTCCCTCGTCTCCAGAGCCCTTGGGCCCCTCAGCTCCTTGTCCTGTTTCATTTTGGTTCCTCTCTTCCATCCCAGAGGAGCCCACTCTCTTCCAGGCCTGAATCCCACCCCAAAACATCTTTAGGGTCCCTCAGGGTTCCAGGTAATGACATCCCAGGTGCTAAAGTTCCAGTGAGAGACTCGATGCATTGCCTCTATTTCTGGAAGGCAATAAATGCAATGTTCCCTTTGACAGCAGAGACCCAGGGCGTCAGTGGCGGCCCCAACCTTGCCGCTCCCAAGGAGATAAGTGCCGTCGTCCCCTCGCGACTCCATGCCTAGTGAGCAAATACATTTGTCCGGTAAAGGGTCACGTCCACAGGTCATATGGGGGGAGGAGATAGGAACAAACGAGCCTCTCCTTTCTGTCTCGCAGCCAGCAGCCAGACACAGCTCTGGCAACGTGGCTGGGCCCAGAGTTTCCTGCAGACAGTTTCACTCTGTCACCACGGACAGCCAGACCTACTGACGTCGAGGAAAACCCCAGGCTCCCCCTGATGGGACGTGATCGTCATGAGAAGTAAAGACTCCTGCCTTTCCCGTTACCTGCTCGTGAAACCTTACAGGTAGGGGGACGGCTCTGTCAGCCTTTCTGCAAATAGCATGAGGCCGCCTACTGCGACCTTTATGGCTGTGAGGGGCCTCAGAGCCCAGGTTAGGGACCACTGTCTTCATGGGAAACACTGTCCCTTTGCAATGGCCTGCCTTTACCGCACTAAAAGCCCAGTCCTTTGCTCCAAAGAGGATGTATAGAAAATGAGTCTGTGTGAGAAAGAGAGGGAGAGAGTGTGAGGTGGGGTTGAGAGGGGAGTGTGGGAGGGCAGGGGTCTAACTGCTCACCTGCAGCCATGGGGGCAGCCAGCCTGGACGTGCTCTGCGTGATTCCCGCTCATAGTGAGGTCAGGTCTGCATGGGGCAACCTGCCCCTCCTCTGCTGCCTGTGTGCAGAGGGCGCTGGATGGGACCAGTGCACGTCGGTGCCACACACAAGCCTACGAGTGGCTCGACCACACGTCCTCATCTTCAGCAAGTTCTAAATGGCTGAGCTGAGAGACTCTGGGCAGTCTGATGTCCTAGAGGAGTGTGGGGCTTGAGGTCTGCTGACATTCGGCCCATCCTCACCCCAAGCCCTGCCTGGAGCTAAGTGGGCCCGTCCCCCCCTGCAGGTCTCCACTGCCCTTGCCTCGACCTCTCCCTGCTGCTCTCCAGGGCTCTGCCCAACCCCACTCCCTGGCCAACACCTCTTGAGCCTGACAGTGGCCCTGCTCTGGCATCTCTGCACTGTGTGCACAACTGCTTTCTCTTGAGCGCCTGCTGTGCTGGGGCTTTGCGCCGGGCTCTGCCACTGAGTAGCCTTATTGATTGTGAAGAATGCAATTATGTCCCATTAATGAACTTCACACAAGTGCTCTTATCAGCTAGCTGTGCAGTGAGGAAGGGAAGGGTCAGCCTGGGCTCCTGTGCTTGAACTTGCTCCCATGGGATGTCCTCCTGCAGCCAAGTCCTTCTCCAGAAGGGAACCAGGTGGGATGCCAGCCCCATTGTGGTCCTGATACTGGTCCTCAGGAGCTGCTACAAAGGGCAGGGCCCCAGAGAGCTGGATTCTCTGCTCTTAACCAGTCTTCAGTGTTTTACATTCATGTGCTTCTGTGAGATGCACCCAGTGTGTGATGGTGGGCACCCCATCTCTGCCTTTAGGATGGCCCCAGTGATTGAGAAGGCAGTCTCCAATGCCCTGAACTCTTAGAGAAGAACAAAGTATCCTCATCCCTTCAAACACCTCAAGGATGAAGGTGCAGTCGTGAAAGACATTTAGAGCCCAAGGCTCTGATGTATAGATACTTACTTTTCAAGCTCCTGCATAAAAGTCTTTTCCTCTGTGTTCATTCACTGACCTCCCCAGGCCCAGCAGAATCAGGATGTTGCTCCCTGAGCCCCCACTGGTACAGCTCATGGGGCTTGCAGAGGGCCTGTGTGTCCTCCTTGACCATGATGAGGACCACAAGGGAAGGATCAAGTCTAATCCATCCCGAGTGTCCAGTGCACCCACGATGGACACCATAAATGTTTGACCCATGGATGAATGAGTAAGTTAATGAGATGTCCATACTTCACCTCCAGTATTGCTCCCAGGGTGAACTGTCCCAAGTTTTATATTTTGAATGGATGGCTTCTTTAGGAGGCATTTTTAAATATTTAAGATTCTGAGCCCTTTTCACATGTGACACAGGTGAGAGATGGCATCCCAGTGAGTGGCATGCCCCGGCCCAGTTCCCAGGGGCCCAACTGTGGCTCCATTCCATTCACTCCTGTGTGGAAAACCTGTGCCTGCAGGTGAGGGAGGCTACCGTCGCCACGGGGTTAATTCCAATTTAAAATGAGAGGCAATCACTCTGACATGAAACTGTTACTGCTGTTGACAGTGAAATAGAAATTACTGCTGAGCATGACACACCAGTTTGGTGACAACACTGCTGAGTTCTGCTAAGATGAGGGTAGCAGTTGCTTGCTACTGGGGAACCAAGAGATTCTTCTCCCTTTCACTAGACGTGGCCGTAAGCAAAACCCCTCATACTTGGAATGGAGGCAGCAAAGACGGGGAGTCTGCAGTGAGGCCACCAACCACAAGCGTTGCAAGGTACCTGGAGGCAGGAATGGGATGGAGGATGGATGAGAGGACAAGCAGAAGGATGGGAGGGATGAGGGATGGGAGGATGCGTGGGGATGGTGGGGGGATGGGTAGCTGAAGAACTTCTAGGAGGTAAAGCCTGCTTAGGTATGACAGAGTGACCTGGGCTGCTCAACCAGCAGAGTTAGTGAGGACTCCTGCAGCCGTGTGTGTCCCACCCCCCTATAGAGAGGGCCACCAGAATAAACCCCATTTCTCAGCTGTGAGGACAGCAGGCCCTCCCCCAGATGTGTGCGGGGCACGCTCTGCAGCACTGAGGCAGTGAGCCTGGGCCCTGTGTGCGCTGTCTGAATGCTCACGGGAACTGAACATGGAAATCAGAAGTGGGCAAGCCCTGGCCACTTCTGAACTGGAGGCTGCCAGTGCCCTCGGCAGGCCAGGGGGGGCGATCAGGCTGGCTGTGGGTCCTGAGCAAGCTCTGTGCTGCTGGACTTCATTTCCCAGCAGCCAGACAAGCTCAGAGGCCAGCCTCCTCGCGAAGGGAGACTGGAACTGATCCACTCATCACCGAGGGAAGAAGCACTCTAGGCTTGATCTCCAGACCTATCTGTGCTATTTCCCAACCCCTCTGTCTTTGTACCCTCATCCCAGAAGGGGAGGAGAAATGATTTGAGACCCCAAGCAAGTGAGAGATGACTTTCCTGAGAGTGCCTTTGGTTGTTAAGAAACGGGCGGGATGAGAAATGGAGACCATCAAGGCACTCCTAAAAATAACCAAATGGACTGGGGTTACTTGTGAGCTATAGCAGCTGCGTGGCACAGATCTCATTTAGCACCAAGTGAAAGGGAGACCATTAGCCCGGCACGTGCACTATTCTCACCTCTGACTAACCGGGCCATTCTGGGGAAGTATCCTCTACACAGATGTTTCATAAATGCTCCCAGCCCTTCACATCCCTGCTTTCTCCCTCCCTGCCCAAGGTCCCATTGCAGTGACATTGCACCGGCACAGGGGTAACCAGAGCCCAGCCGCTGCCTCTTTCTTCTCTCTTTGCTGAAGAGCCAGCTGACCACACAGGAGAGCTTGCTCCTCCTGGCAGCTCTGTTGTCAGAAGAATGAGCCACTGTCGAAGCAGGGGGAGGTAAGAGCCTCTTTGGTGACTCAGACATAATCAGATATGAGGACAAAAGAGTGAGCTGTCTCTCTGACAGCCAAGGCTGGAAGCCCACCACATGCACCAGCAGGAAGGGGTGGGGGGAGATATCAAAGAACAGAGGGAGAGGGAAAACAAAATACAATTCTTCCAGCAGAGCTACGTTACTGGGGTGGCCAGGATCCCACCCCGCTCTCGGTTATTCCCTCTGTAAAAGGGAAGGCAATTTTCAACTATAAAGGTGGAGACTGTCTCTCTTCCATGGGTGAAACAATATTGTTCATTTTGTCTCAGTCACTGAGTCAAGAACAATTTCTGGTCTCTAACTCTTCAAAAAAGCACCAAATCTGAGTTTCCATCCAGGTTTCCTATCTTTAAGCTACTTAGAAGAAAGAGGGACTCTAAAATCAAGACCGCCATGTAGAGGTGTGCAGGTTGTTCACTGCACAAAGGTGCTTGGTTGAGAGGGTGAGCTAGGACTGACAGCTAGCCTGTCACTCAACAAACCATGCATCCTGGCATGGGGCCACATCGTCTGGTAGGAAGGGGCACCTGCCTTAATTCACACAGATACCATATGGGTTGGCAAAAGCCCTGTCTAAAAAGTACCATAAATTGTAGAAAAGAGATTTGGGAGTCAGCTGAATTTGGGGATCTACTTTTCTCTTGGCCACTTAAGTCATCTTGGACTGATTACTCAACCATTCTGTATGTATAGTTCTTCACCTTCACGGGCACAAAATGAGGTTATAAAGCCTGTCCCCTTATATTCCGGAGCTACTCTGATGAATAAATAAATAGACTTTCAGCTGGTTGTTTAGCTCAGGTGCTTGGCATATGGAGCTGATACAGCCCAGCCAAACCATTAATGTTCTTTACCGTGAGTTAGCTTTGTACCAAGAGGAACCCAGCTGCACAGCGTACAGGTGGCCCTCCCATCACAGGTGCATAGCTGAGACTGGATTAGATTAGGGCCACTATGGCTGGGAAGGCCCGGGCATCAAGAGTTCATCGTGCTGAGAGTCAGGGGACTGGGACTGTGTGAAGCTGTTCAGTGTGACAAGGATGTCCCCACAGGACACTGGAAGAACTGCCAGATGGACGGGCAGATGGGGACAGGCCTCCAGCCTGCCTGTGGCCGGATGTTATTCGGTCCCTTGGAGTCTTTCCTTTTTTTTATTTTTTAGTGGGCACCAGAGCAGGGAACTCTATTTCCTTCCTGGGCCTAGAAAGAGCTGGGCCCTCCATGCAGGGGAGCAGAACGCAGTGGCAGCTTCTAGCCATGTCCCATTCTTGTTTCAGCTGACAGTACTGGGTCCGTGGGCTGTGGGTGTCACCACTGCAGGCTGGGGCTTCGCGCAGGACCAGTCTGCAAAAGCCCTGCCCATTGCAGAGGGGAAGGAAGGGGTCCCACATCCACCAAGGAAGTTGCCTGCTGCGGCCCGGGGCCTACCTGGGCTCCCCGGCCCAGCACTCACCTCTCCACCCAGTTCTTGTAGCTCGGGATGTCCTTGGCGTAGAGCAGCTTGTTGGAGGGGGAGTCCTTGCCCAGCCGGTGCTCCGACGTGGAACAGGAGTCCATGAAGGTCTGGGCCACCACAGACAGGCAGGCGTCAGTGATGCTGTTCTTGTGGATGTCAAACACAAACTGGGGGTTCTTGATCATGTTGACCCAAAACCTCAGGGGCAGGCTGTGTGGGGGGAAGAGGCAGACGGTCAAGGGAGCTGGGGGGCAGGGGGGCACTGTACATTGACCTGGAGAGTTCCCGGGAGAAAGAGAGAAGGCTGGGAAGCAAGGGTTCTGAGGGGCCTTCTCTATGTCATCAATTCACTTTCCAGGGACGTGGAGATCAGCGAGATTGAACAGTCTGTTCAGAGATACAGCGTTGATAGGAACTGGAGGGCTCGATGCCCAGCCTGGACCACAGGACTCACCATCTGCCCTGAGAACACAAGGCGCTGGGGTCCGGGGCAGCCATGACAGGTACTAGAAAATGGAACTTCTGACTCTCTATTCCACCGTCTGCCCCCTGTGCCACAGATACAAGGCATGTCTGGTTGGCAAACCTTCAATAGCCTGGAACCTGGGCTTTGTATCTTATTCTCTGCCCTCGCCCTTCCTGCCTGGCCGTATGGGCTCATTCCTACGTGGTGAGGGCCCTGGCACTGAACAGTTCAAGTGCAGCTAACTGATTCCCATCCCTAAGCCGGCATGCTGAACGAACCCCACTCCCGGCCTCTCACCTGCCCCGTTGTGTTCCCTCCTTCCCCTCCCTTTCTTCCAGTTAGCACCTGCTATATACCAGGAGCTATGCTAGCAACTGGGGGTCCAGTGTGAATAAGACCCATCCCCTGTCTTCCAGAAGTCTGCACACTGCTGGGCTCGTGGGGAATGTCAGACGTGCAATCAGCAACTTTGGGCGCTGGACCTGAGGGATGGGTGGGGTCCAGTGTGGGAGCCAGGGAGGTGTGAGCAAGTCTACCCAGAGGGGCATTATCTGGAAAGTCTTCACTGAGAGGACGACACTTAATGGTCTCAGTTTTAGAGATGGAGAGGTGTTCCTTAGCTGGATGAAAGCTGAAGGAAGAGGAGAGGAAGGTACTGCCAAAGGGGAGTGAACCAAAGACAAAGAGGAGATGAAACTTGCAGTGCCGTCTGCTAACTGAGCCACCTGTGTGTTGCTAGAAAGGGTCCCGAGGCATCGGGCAAAACCTGCCCACCTGCCCCTTTTGCCTACTTTGCTGGCTCTCAGAGTCTGCGGTTCCATCCAGCCTGTGGAGACGCAGGTCAGGAAATGGGGTGGCACCCAGCAAGGGATCACTTATTTCCCTCCCTCTGCCTCCACATCCTTACCTCCTGCCATGTGCCCTGATGCTTTACTGTTGCTTGGTTGCTGTCCTCAGGGTTGGTAATAATAGTTATAATGTTTGCGTGTGTTTGGCTTGCCTCTTACAACTTCAACTCTTTTGAATTACATTATTTCGATCCAGCAGGAACAAGATTTCTGTATTTGTTGTATCTCCCAGCAGCCAGCATGTACATACAACAAATGCTAAAATACAGTAAGGCCTCATATTCAAGACTGCCAATCAGTCCACAAGTATTTATTAAGTTCCCACAAAGTGTGCCGTGCAGGCAGCACCGAGGTCTAACAATGGTAAGTGGCACTTGTTTCATCCTGGGAAATCCAGAAGAGGAAATAAAGGGACGGTACAGAAAGTTCTGACACTCAGGGGAAAGTCAGGGTCACTGCAACTGCCCAGGGGAGGCCATGAGAGCTGGGCTCAGAGCCCCGGATGAAGGACTCCCGGCTGCCCAGCTGATGAAGTCTCTGGTCTACATGTCCCTGTTTCTGGAAGTCCCACCTGGAAAGGGACTCTGGGAGCCCATATTTGCTGCATGGTTGTTTCTCCCCAACATTCCCCTTCCTTCAGCCAGTTGTGCTGACAGGCAGATCAAACAGGGAAACCACAGAAGCTCCTGCCTAATGAAATATTAGCATATTATTAACATTAGTGGTGGCACTAATCTCTGGTTGATTGCAGCCACTCAGGCTAAATGAGTAGGAGGTTTATTTAAAAGAGAAAAGGCAGGGGAACGTGGAGGAAGGTAGTAGGGGAGAGGGCGAGTTAACAACTTTGGCTAGGAATAAAGAAACAATCTCTCTTCAATCAGGGACAATTAACTCTAAGTCAGTATGCAGGCTTCATAATTCCTGGACTACCTTTGTCTTGCCCAGGTGGCCACGATCAGGGTCGGGGGAGTGTGTCCTCTGGTGAGAGGACCTGAGAGCTGGTACTGCTGTCCCCTGCCCGGGCTTTCCTTCCCTGACACTGGAGCTTGTTACGGTAACACGCCTGACACTTGGAAGAGCGGGCAGGAAGGAAGGTTCTGCCCTCCCTCCAAGGGCCTTATGGCATCTCGTCGTTGGAGGTGCCCTTACCTTACCCCAGCGGGAGGTATGAGCTGAAAACAAATGGTTTAGATACCATTTCAGGGGGATGTACTTGTAAAGGGCTACAAGAGCAAGGGGGGATGTTTTGGAAATACCAGCTCTCCCAGCATCTGGATAAGGTCTGGGCAGGGCATTCCTTGAATTCTGAAGGCTGCAGACATTCAGCTGGGGTGGTAAGTAGGAAGCCTTGGTGGCAGAGAGAAGCAGACTGGGTAGATCAGGGGCATCTGCCCTTGGAACAGCTCTGCAGAGTCATGCTAAAAAGATGGGCAGAATGCAATGCAGTCTTACCTAGAGGCAGGCACTGGGAGGGACAAGACCTGCAGGCCTTTCAGAGGAAAGAACAGCCTTCACCCTGTGTACTGTACTTGACGGGGAATCCAGAGTCTAAGAGTCTTATTTCAGAAAGATTGCAAGAACTCCATGATGCAAGATCTTCTCTCACCCAGAACTACTGTGGGAGCAAACCCTACTCTTCAGGTCTATGGCCCAAAGCTCTGTACCTGCCTGATTTCCCTATTTTAGTAGCGATGCACTGTGCTTCAGGTGAAAGAGAGGAGAAGCCAGAGCATCCTACATTAAATAACGTTTCAGTGCCACAGGCTGACTTCTACCTAAATCTAGGTTTTGGTTTGGGGCTTGGGGCTGGTTGTCAGGGCACCTGGCTGAGCCCTAGTACCATGTCAGTCCTAGCCGTTGGTGGGTGCTGGGCAGCAGGCTCGTGCTGCTTTGGAAGAATGTTCTGGGGCGAGCACCCCAGGACAGGGACCGTGTAAAACTACTGGGAGGGGATTCTGGAATGGAAGGGACCAAATATAAGGCAGCTTTATCCCAGGTAGAACTCTCAAGTAGAGACTGTCTTGGCCCTGCATCTTCATCAATATTTATCGAGTCCCAGCTTTGTACAAGGTTTCATCACAAGAGCTGAATACTGATGTCTGACCTTGCTGTCTCAAAGTGAAACACGACTGACACACAAATGAAGAGAAAGGATGATACATGCTAAAGGAGAGGGGGGGGCCATGGTGAGACACCTAGAGGGGCATTTAGGACTTAGAGGATCCCCTCGTCTCAAAGACACGGTAGTTATAGGATGGTCCCTTCCCCAAAGGGAGTTTGGGAAGGGGGTTTGTGGAAAGGGAAGACCACTTCTTGAATAGAATGGGAACACTCCTCGTTCACCTAGGTCACTCCTAGACGTGCTTCAGACTCCACTTAAGGTCACTGTGAGATGCTGCCCCTCTACAATCCAGCTGCACACATGCATCCCCCATTGTCGCATGTGCCTCTCTGTCCGAACAGCTGCCCTCCTGTCTCTTACCCGTGACTGTCAGCCCATGGAGGGCAGAAGTCTCAGGGTCTAACACAGTGTCAGGCACAGGGGAGGGACCTGGATGTGAGAGCCACCTGGCTGCCACATCTGGCATGTTCCTTTTTGCTCATTTAGTTGGTTAAATGTTTGCTGACTGACTGACTGATGATAGGAATGAAGGATGATTCGACTAGAGGGAAGGGAGAGAGGAAGTGAGCACACAAATAATCGGGGAGGAGATGGAGGCCCCAAGAGAGTGCCTGCGTAGAGTCGCTGCTGGGAAGGTGGACCACGGCCCCTCTCCCCCTCTCCAAGGCCTGAGGCCCACCTGAGCTCATGGACTCCAGGCTGGCCTCTCTTGATTCATCTGCTCGCCCCTCACTCACCAGTTGCTCTTCCAGGTGTGGCGGACGTGCGGGTCGTGGATGCCGTGCTTGTCCGCCTGCTCATCCAGGAAGTCAAACATGTACTTGATCGCCAGGGGCAGGGCGGAGCCGCGGTGCGCCGTGCTGAAGATGGTCTCGAAGAGGTCGTCCACAAACTTCTGCAGTGTGCCCTGCGGAGGAGGGCACAAGTTCGGACACAGCTCGCCTGCCCCGTGAGCTCCGAGGCTGGGTTTTAAGGTCGACTGGCCTCCCAGATGGCGGGCGGAGGGGAGGACAGCGCACAGCCACGCCTGCTTGGGTGAAATCCTGCAAGTGCATATGTGAAATCGGCACCCTCCCCCCGCCCGCCTGCATCTGTCTCGAGCAGCTTTACATTTCCCCGGCACGTGGAAAATAGACGTAACACCGATAACTGGACCTAAGGAAGCCTTCCTCTGCCAACAACTCGGTTTGGTTTAACACCCTTTGATGGTGTTATTTTAGCACTTTTCACAAATGCTAATGAACAACTCACTCGGTCAGAGCAGACAAACACAATCTGCTGGTTCTGTTTAGGCATTAGTCACGCCAGCTAATGCACAGTTACTCACTGGCCTCTGCAGAGAGCGGAGCCGAGGCCAGTCTCAGGAGTGAGGGACGAACTGGGGTGGGACCGCCTCACCTCAGAGACGTGCAGAGCTGGCAAATGCCCAGCATCTCTGCTGCCCCCCTCCCCATCCATTCATGCAGGCCCTGCTCACCAGTGCCGGTCTCCTTCCCAGCACAGAGCCTCAGAATCCTTCTCAACCCAGTGCTGCAGCCGACCCCACCCATACTGGATCCGTGCTGGATGTCCCCAGAACCAGGATTAGAAACGGTGCCTGGAAAGTCACTGATGGAGCCCCAATTTCCATCACGACACCCCAGAGAAATAGTCATTCTTCTGTTAGGCGTGGCAGAAGACTATGAATACACATGGTTAGTGTCTCTATTTGAGCAAGGGCAAGAGAAGGGACGGAATCGAAACTTCTGACGCATGCCAGCACGGATGTATGGGTGGGGTTGGCTGCAGCACTGGGTTGAGAAGGATTCTGAGGCTCTGTGCTGGGAAGGAGACCGGCACTGATGAGCAGGGCCTGCATGAATGGATGAGAGGGGGGGCACCAGCAGAGATGCTAGGTATTTGCCAGCTGTGGCATTTCTGTGAGGTGAGGCAATCCCATCCCATAACCCACAGGTGCCCCACACCCCGTCTGAAGTCCCATACCTTAGTGGCCAGCAGTCGTGTCAGATAGATTTCAGACACCATCTTGCTCCCCCGGTCACCCTCCTTCTGGTCCCCGTGCTCGTGGTTCTTCACCAGGTGCCACAGCTTGACGCCACTCTCCAGGTCAGGGGTGATCATGGGTGTGCGTGAGCGGAGGCTGTCAGGGCTGCCCGTGTACCGGATCATGTTTTCTGCCAATGCAAGGACCCCACACGGTAAGGCCACCCAGCCTTCCGGCCCATTACTCACGACACACCTCGGCTCCAGCCAAGGCCAACTCCGATCCTTCCTGCATTTATTTGCAGGCGCTGTCACCTTGCCTCGCTTCCGTCCATTCCTGAATCGGGGGCGCTCTCCCACCACCTCCGGGAAACTCTCTGTGGCCCCTCCACCCACTCAGATTCTCCTCCCTCCTGCACTTGCATCTCTCCAGCCCTTGTTATTCAATTTGTAAAAATGAAAGCTTATCTTTTTTTTTTTTTTTTTTGCGGTACGCGGGCCTCTCGCTGTTGTGGCCTCTCCCGTTGTGGGGCACAGGCTCCGGACGCGCAGGCTCAGCGGCCATGGCTCACGGGCCCAGCCGCTCTGCGGCATGTGGGATCTTCCCAGACCGGGGCTCGAACCTGTGTCCCCTGCATCGGCAGGCGGACTCTCAACCACTGCGCCACCAGGGAAGCCCAAGCTTGTCCTTTTTTATCTTATAAGAGCTCTCAAGCCTCAGGGTGTGCTCTGTGCAGCCAGTTAAGTACCAATGAAAGAGCAGGGATCCTGTCTCCCCAAATGACGGTTGACCAGCTTAGTGATCGCCCTGTCACTTGTGTACCTTCATCCGCCCCTCTCGCCTGGACCAATTCCTCCCACTTACTTGCTGAAACGTGAGGTGTCGTGAGATGAGTGTTGAGCAGGAAAAGAAGAGGCAAGCCCCACTGTGTGCGGGCATCGTTCTATGTTGTCTTCTATTTATTTTCCAGAACCATCCCGTGAAGTTGCTAGTTTGTGCAATGCCCGTTTTGCAGGCTTCCAGCCCACATCCAGCGCCCTCTTCCCCACCCTGAGGAGCAAAGACCTGGGTCTGTGCCTTCCCTCAACTGCTTCATAGTGTGTGACCTTTACACGTCATCTAGCCTCTGTGCACCTGAGTTATAATTTGCTAATCTGCATAAGAGGGGGAAATAATAATTATTCACTATTATGAACCTGACGTTTCATAATGCGTTATCACAAATGTGAAAGCATCTTAGAGACTGTAGGATGCTCAGGAAGGTTAGACTTCTTGATTTTGAGGATGAAGGTCCTGCTCCTGCATCAGGCCAGAGTTCCTCTCTGGTGGCCAGCCTGCCTGACTCCTCCCCCCACTCCTCACCCCCGCGCCCCATCCCGGGCATCCACTGCCTTCCAGCAGTGCTGCCAGCAATGACAACAGCTGCTCAGGGCATCCTCTCCTCCCCAGAATGATTCAATGAACTCACCGTATTTACTTGCCGAGGTCCTGGAGACGGTGGAGTTGTTCACTGCATTGTAGGCTGTCACCTGCTTGGACACTAAAGCCACCACAGAACCATCTGGCACCTACCGGGAAAAGGCAGGTGAGGGCCTGGGCACAGAAACTCTGCCACCCCAGGAAATCAGGACAAGCCAGGATGAACGTGGACCTCAGGGGCAATCAGTGCCTCACCGAGAACCAGGGGACCAAGGAGGCTGTCAGCCTTCCTTTGACGCAGCACGACAGATCTGAATACAGAACCGTAGTCTATGTTGGGGTTTACTCTTGGAGCAACTCTGGCAAGAGCTTCTCACCAGCATCCTCTGTCTTGATGCTTCCCTGGGGGAGCCATCCAGCCTTAAACTCTGGGTACCACAGGGTCTGTGCCTATGCCCTGCAGGAAGCACACACCTGGCAACCTATCTCCAAGGAGGTCAGGGTTTCCTGGCTGGGGGCCATGTTTTCCCTGGGTCGCTAAGGGCACATGCAGTGCTGGTGAAGAAGTGGATTTAGGGCTTGGTAAGAGCCTCAGGGCAGCCCTGCTATTCAAGGACTGAGACTCCCAGGGACCTGGCTGCCCATTTTGCTAGCCCCCCTCCACTCCACGGTCACCCCACCTGGTAATGCGCCAGGGTGTTCAGTCTCTTCCAGTCGTTCTCAATCTTGGTGGTGATGTCTTCGTCCTGCAGGATCATCCTCGCCCCACTTCCCTGTCGCCACTCTGTAGGAAGAGCAGTCACTTCTCAGAGAGGTCCTCAGGGCCCTCCCATGGGATCCTGAGGACCCCTGTGCAGGCACATACATGGCACCTTCTCAGGGGTGCATCCGCGGACAGACAGGTGCTAGCAGACACTCCCAGAGGAGGGGTGCAGAAGCTCTCAGCACGGGGTGGGGGGCCCTGAATTCCAGTTCTGGTTCTCATCCCAACAAACTATGTGACAGAAGTAGGAATAACGTCACCCCCGTGGCCCACCTGTTCCCGCAGTGGCCACATCTGCAAGAAGTCTATGCTTATTAGCTGAATGAAAAAGGCAGGTGAAGGCACTTAAGAAAGTACTAAGCAAATGCAAGGTGGTATCATCACCATCACGTACTCTTTGCTTGATTGTAAGGCCTTGGAGCTCATGAGACCAGGGCTGCAAATTCAGTCACTGTGCACCCTGTTCCTATTCTAGGGGTGCACCCCGTACCTGAAAGCTGGCAGGTGAGCCACCCCTGGCCGGGAGACTGAGTAAGTGTGGAGGGACCAGCAAAACCTGTTCTCATGCCCAAGAACAGCCTCGTCCCCACAAAGTTGATGGGGATAAGAGCCTCTTGGTGATGTCCAACACCTAATTATCTGATGCCATAGGTATACGCTTACATCCCATGTTCTTCTCATGGGCCCAGACACCTACAACACACGGGCTTGCTGACGGATCCCACGTGGGAAAACAGGAGACTGTTTCTCATCTACCAAATCCTCATCGCCACACGTGGTACAAATCACATGGAGATGGAGGCACGTACATTCCATCCTGAATTGTTTGCACATGGAGACCCAGGTGCATGCCAGACACAGGCCAGCTCTCGTGCACGGGCACGTATATATCTACACATGCACACACCGGAAAGGAAAAATGGCCTTTTCAATTTAAATACAACATGTGTTCCTGCCAGGAAGCCAGGAATCTGGTTTCCAGGCAGCCACTACCCCATTCGACGCCTCACAGATGCTGAAATTCTGAAACAGGCAAGACCACCGGGTTTTGCAGCATGTGGTTGGGGGCTGGAGTGAGTTCCCCACAGTCCTCGTCTGACCCCTGCCTTGGGTTTTTCCCTACAGCTTGCAGACACACATATTGTCCTCCCTCCCTCTGTTCCCCTCCTGTCAAGGCTGAGCTGGGGGTCCAGGACTGATTCCTCCCTGCCTTGTGCACTTGGCACAAGTGCACAAGGGGGGATCTGAACAAGCCACAGGGCCTGGGGGACTGAGCAGTGACAGCTGGTGACTAATTCGGGAGCGAGAGACAGGACTTCCTTGTTCCACAACTGGCCTGAAGTTGTGCAGTGCGCAGCCTGTGCAGCCGTACTCAGCAGCCCTGACTCTGAATCATGTCCAGTAATTACGTAAGTAGATGAAGGTCAGTCTGCCATCTCTGTCCCCAACCGAAAAAAAAACCAGGACAGAGTGTGGCCATGCTCCCCCCAGGGCAGTCAAGCAATGATGGGTTGTCCTTAGGAGTGCAAAAGTGATGCTGCCAGATGCCCACCAGCAGGGCTAGCCCAGCACCTGGGACACAGTAAGTACCTGATGAGTACCTATTACATGAATAATACATAAGTGAAAGAGTGAATAGACGAAAAAAGGGAAAGAGTAAGTGAGCGAGTAACGGTGGCTTATTTTCCAAGCAGTGAAAGGATTTTCTACCTGTGTGTTGCTGCTCCATGGTGGGCAGACAGTGAGCTACAGTGAGAAGTGAAAGGTGAGCCGCGCTCTTAGAACGTGGGACAAAGGAAGAGCTGAACTCCAGAACCTCAACTGGGCACGTCCACTGCCAGAAGTGAAAGCTCTCTGAAGTGATTCTCACTCGTTCTTCCGATTTTACGACTGGGAAATTAAAGAAACAGGTTGGGAAGACAGACCTGGAGGTCATCCCAACTCAGAGCTCTGCGGCGTGGTGCCCACGACGTGCGTGAGCCACCGAGTGTCGGGAGCATGGAGGAAGGGCAGTGGTGGCCAGACTGGAACCTGGGCTGTGGCCGCACTGGGATGCTGGCGGGTAGCTGCCTCCCCTCAAGTGCATACTCTGAGCTCCAGGAATCCCAGTGGGACATAGCACTTCCCCCTCCACAAAAGTTGTGCTGATGGGGACGTCGCACACTTTCCCCCTGGCTGAGCCTTGTGGGCAGTGATGATACCCCATGGGCAGCAGGAAGCCTGCTCTTCACTGATGCCAGTGCTTAGTCACACGTTCAGGGACTGCAAGAAGAGGCATTCTGGTGTCCCAGTCCTACGGTCCTCCGAGGCCAACCCCTGCTTCTGATGGGATGCCAGCAGGCAGCAGGGAGGCATCAACTAGTGTCTTTTTGGCAATCCTCTCAAAAAGTTAAGACTGGTCCTCTAAATACCAATGTGAAGATAGCGAGCTGGAGAATACTGAGCTTTTAGATCTCTCAAGCCTGTTATTTTGGTTACCTCTTCTACAGGAAAATTGCTAAGTGCTTTTTTTCCTGAAATATCAGAAAGGTAAAAAAGTGAAATTCTCTGTCCCATCCCCAAACCAGTCCTGATGAATGAACCCCAGCTAGATGGGAGCCTGGTGTTGGCAGCTGGGATGTGCAGGAAAGAAGCACGGCCATGGGCAGCCTGCCCAGCTGACCCAGAACGGAAGAGGCTGCAACATCAGGGCAGGGATTCCCTGGCATCGAGTGATTTAAGTGAGCTAACATGGAAACCTGTCCCTAAATCTCACTCTTTTCTGCTCGGGGTCCTTATACCTGTGGCCTGAACACACTTCACTTCTCTGTTACCGAAAGGCCAACTGGCCCGAGGCAGGGGAACGCAATCAGATTCACAGGTTGCATCAGACCGAAACTCTCCGGACCACCCAGTTCCAGAAACTGACCTGGAGACTTTCCGGACCACCCAGTTCCACGAACTGACCTGGAGACCTTCCACCCGGCCCAGCCTTCCCGCCTTTCGAGGGGCGGGACTAACGGTCCCAAGACTGATGCAACCGGCACCAGATAGTGCCACGACACCCGAAGAGACCACCAAATAAGGACTACCCTGCGCCCTCCCAGATTCACCACACCCCTTTCCCTTCTTCCCCTATAAAATCTTGCCCAACCCTCGCCCGGGTGCGACTTCTCTGGCCCCTTTCTCTCGGACCAGTGGACCTCGCCCGGGAGCGCCCTCTAATAAAGCTCACTTGAAGCTTTCCTCTGTTTCGCAGTGCCGTCTGTTAAGATCCGACCTTACATTTGGTGCGGAAACCCGGGAGGGGTACCAAGCCCCGCGGGTTACCGCGCGGGCCACTCCTCCCCTCCCCCAGGAGACAACCAGGGAACCTCTACTCATCCACCCGATCTGGCAGAAAACAGGATAAGTCCCCCTCCCTTGTTCCCTCCGAACCCCAGAGTCCCTACCCACCGGACTCTCTGTCCCTAATCGCGGCCGCATCAGGGACTCCTCCGTCCTCTCTCCGGGCCTCGGGCAACTGTGGAGACGTCCCAATCGCCTGACCGCCCTCCAACCTGCCGTGAATTGGAGACTGAGACCAGGGGCGCCTCTCTCCCTCTCCATTCACTCAGGGACAGACTGGGGGTTATGGGAACCTCACAATCGAAACCAGATTCTAAGACGCCCCTGGGGGGTGTCCTAGCCAATTTTACAGCCCTCGGTTTCTCCTAAGATCTCCGTCGCCGACGGCTTATTTTCTATTTTCCACTGTGGCCTGGTCACAATATCCTCTAGACAATCAATCTAAAATGGCCTCCTGAAGGGACTTTCAATTTTAACATCCTCCGTGATCTAGATAATTACTGCCGCAGGACGGGCAAATGGTCCGAGGTCCCCTATGTTCAGGCCTTCTGGTATTTACGCTCCCGCCCCTCCCTCTGCGTCGATTGTTCCAATTCCCAGATCCTTCTTGCCATACAGACATCTCCTACATCCAAGCTCCTAATTTCCTTTGACGATGACGCCTCTCCACTAGCCGACCCACCCGAATCTCTCGCCTCTCCCCCCTCCAGAGCTCCTCTCCAACCTCCACCCTACCCTGAAGCAGTCCCTCCTCCTCCCGAACCCGCTCCGGCCCATCCAACCGCTCCCCCGCCTCCCTCAACAGTTTCTCCTCCCACGCCTCTTGCTTCGCCAATTAGTGCACATACACGCTCTCACGACTCCCAAGATCCAGATCTCCTCTGCCCTCTGAGGGAGATGGCAGGAGCGGAAGGAGTGGTTAGAGTTCATGTTCCCTTTTCCCTCCAAGATCTCTCTCAAATAGAAAAGCGATTAGGCTCCTTTTCTGCCGACTCTTCCCGCTACATCAAAGAATTTCACTACCTCTCTCAAGTACGATCTAACCTGGCACGATATCTTTGTGATCCTATCTTCTACTCTGACCCCTGACGAGAGGGAAAGAATTCAAACTGCTGCCCGAAACCATGCAGATCAGGTTCACCTTACCGACAACTCCATGCCTGTCGGAGCGACTGCCGTACCTGGCACCAATCCAGGCTGGACTTATCAGGATGGCCAAAACGGCTGTCGTAAACGCGACCTCATGATCCAATGCCTCCTGGCTGGCATGCAGGCTGCCACTCATAAGGTAGTCGATTTTGAAAAACTAAAAGAGATAACCCAAGAACCTAACGAAAATCCAGCTGTCTTTCTCAATAGCCTTACAGAGGTCTTAACTCTCTACACCGGGCTGGATCCCGACACCCCGGCAGGGGCAGCGGTCCTAGCCACCCATTTTATCACCCAATCAGCCCGGACATCCGAAAGAAATTAAAACGGGAAGACGGCCCTCAAACCCCTATTCGAGATCTGGTAAAGATGGCCTTTAAAGTCTACAACGGCCGTGAGGATTTGGCAGAATCCAGCCGACAGGCTCGGATGCACCAGAAGGTGGCCCTCCAAACCCAAGCTCTTGTAGCCGCCCTAAGGCCGGCCATCTCCCATGGATCACAGCATCCACGGGGTCCGCAAATGGCAACCCCGCCGGGGGCCTGCTTCAAATGCGGAAAAGAAGGCCACTGGGCTCGCCAATGTCCCAATCCCCGATCTCCTTCTAAGCCCTGTCCCAGCTGCGGGCTAACGGGCCACTGGAAGAGTGACTGCCCTACGATTGGCCCTCCCTCAGCGTCTCCACGCGGGGGGCGGGCCGACCCAACGGCATTACCACTCGAACTGCTGGGATTGGCTGACGACTGACGGCGCCCGGACTCAAAGACCCCCATCACCCTCGCCGAGCCCAGGGTAACGCTACGGGTAGCGGGTAAGTCCATCTCATTTCTGGTGGACACGGGGGCTACCTATTCGGTCCTGCCTACTTATTCCGGGCCAGTTTCTCCTTCCCAGATCTCGGTCATGGGTATTGATGGCAAACCATCCTTCCCACTCCAGAGCGGTCCACTCCCATGTCACATCGAAGGACTCCCTTTTACTCGTTCCTTCTTAGTCATACCATCCTGCCCAGTTCCCTTGCTAGGCCGAGATGTCCTTTTCCACTTAGGGGCCTCCCTCCAGCTGGTTAGACTTGACCCTAAGGTCCCCTCCTCCCAACTCCTGCTTCCTCTTCTCGGCCTGTCTCTATAACCCTCCCCCTCCTATCCCCCTCTTCCAATCACACCGAACCCAATCAATCCCCAGGTCTGGGATACCTCTAAGCCCATAATAGCAACACACCATTCCCCCGTCCTCATCCGCCTAAAGGACCCCTCCAAATTTCCATCAAGGCCCCAATTTCCCATCTCTGAGACTCACCTTAGGGGCCTACAACCTATTATCACCAGACTCCTAAACCAGGGACTCCTTATCCCCACTGACTCTCCCTGCAACACCCTCATCCTGCCTGTCCGCAAGGCCTCTGGGGATTATCGCCTGGTCCAGGACCTCCGACTAATCAATGAGGCCATAATTCCTCTCCACCCAGTAGTACCAAACCCATACACCTTGCTCTCCCATATCCCCCCATCCACAACCCACTTTACGGTTCTGGATCTCAAAGATGCCTTTTTCACTATCCCCCTACATCCCGACTCCTATTTCCTCTTCGCCTTTACCTGGACGGATCCGGATACTCATACTTCCAGTCAGCTCACCTGGACAGTTCTTCCCCATGGCTTCCGTGACAGTCCTCACCTCTTCGGTCAGGCGCTGGCACGGGACCTCACGTCCTGCTCCCTTACCCCCAGCACACTCCTTCAATATGTAGATGACCTCCTCCTTTGTAGCCCATCTCTCAGCCTCTCAAGACAACATACTGCAGATCTCCTCAATCACCTTGGCTCTCGCGGTTATCGGGTCTCCCCAGCCAAGGCTCAGTTATCTGCATCTTCTGTAACCTACCTGGGGCTCCACCTTACCCCTACCACAAAAGGTCTAACAGCTGATCGCACCCGGATTATCCGTGAACTCCAGCCTCCGGAAACAGCGGGAACAAATTCTCTCCTTTTTGGGCCTTATAGGATTTTTCCGACACTGGATCCCTAACTTTGCTCTCCTCGCTAAACCCTTATATCTAGCCGCTAAAGAAACCCCCCAAGGACCCCTCACCTCTCCTTCCGCCGTTCGACAGGCCTTTCTCACCCTCCAGAACGCTCTGATATCTTCTCCTCCCCTTTCTCTGCCCAACCCAAACCGACCTTTTCACCTTTTTGTGGATGAACGGGCCGGAATAGCCACTGGACTCCTTGCCCAGCCTGTAGGGCCTTCCTACCGCCCCGTGGCTTACCTCTCCAAACAGCTAGACCCAACCATTCAGGGATGGCAACCATGCCTTCGGGCCCTAGCAGCAGCAGCCGAACTGACCAAACACTACAGATACTCAACCACACAGGAATAGGTAACATCTCCGACTGCTTTCTATGTGCCTCGCTTGGCCGGCCACCCTTGGCTGCTGTCCCACTCGACCAGCCCTTCAATTCTACTTCCTACACCTCCCAAAACCCACGTTTTTCCCCGTTAAAAGTCCCCATATTCCTTGATTCAAAAAATCTCACCGTCTGTTACAGCAGCCGCCCAAATCTAGCTGATACTGGGTTTCTTTGCAACTCATCCCTCACGGTAAACACATCAACTGAAGCACCACCAGGCATGTTTTTGTGGTGCAATGGTTCCCTCACAAAAGAGATCAATTCTTCCTCCCCCTTCCCATGTATCCCCGTTACTCTCGTCCCACAACTCACACTGTATAGCCAAGCCGAATTTTTCTCGCTAATCACGCCGCCCTTTACCTGACGGAAAAGAGCTATCTTTCTTCCTCTGGTCGCAGGCATCTCTCTCGCCTCCTCCCTGGTCGCTGCAGGCCTCGGGTTGGGGGGGAGCTCTAACACATAGTGTTTCAACATCCCGCGACTTAGAACATAAACTCCAGCTAGCCATTGAAGCCTCCGCCGCCTCCATCTCCTCTCTCCAGCACCATATCACCTCCATAGCCCGAGTCGCTCTCCAGAATCGACGAGCCCTGGATCTCCTGACGGCCGACAAAGGAGGTACCTGCCTCTTCCTACAGGAGGAATGTTGCTGTAAACGCCCTCCATCACTTAAGAGAAGAACTCCAACGCAAACACCAACAGTCCGCCTCCCCAGTTCCCGATTGGTGGCGATCCACCCTCTATACCTGGCTAACACCAATCTTAGGCCCCTTAATTCTCATCTGTATCTTGCTCATGTTTGCCCCGTTTTCTTAGGTTCCTTCGCAGGCGCATGGAGGAAGTCTCTCAGGTGGCCACAAACCAAATGCTCCTCGGTCCTTACACCTTGCTTCCTACAGAACCCCCCACTGGTCTCCCCTAAGCCTCGGACCTCTGGTCACCCGACTCCCCTTTCGACGCCCCCATTCAGCATGAAGTAGCCAGAGATCAGAACGCTGCCCCATTACACCAAAGATGTCGGGATGTAAGGCCAACTGGCCCAAGGCAGCAGAACGCAATCAGATTCACAGGTAGCATCACACCGAAACTCTCCAGACCACCCAGTTCCAGAAACTGACCTGGAGACTTTCCCGACCACCCAGTTCCACGAACTGACCTGGAGACCTTCCACCCGGCCCAGCCTTCTCGCCTTTCAAGGGGTGGGACTAACGGTCCCAAGACTGATGCAACCGGCACCAGATAGTGCCACGACACCCGAAGAGACCACCAAATAAGGACTACCCTGCGCCCTCCCAGATTCACCACACCCCTTTCCCTTCTTCCCCTATAAAATCTTGCCCAACCCTCGCCCGGGTGCGACTTCTCTGGCCCCTTTCTCTCGGACCAGTGGACCTCGCCCGGGAGCGCCCCCTAATAAAGCTCACTTGAAGCTTTCATCTGTTTCGCGGTGCCGTTTGTTAAGATCCGACCTTACAGTTACCCCTTTTCCTTTCTTTCCTGAAACCCTTCATCCAGACCAGCCAGGGCCTCTATTTTCCCAGACTCATCATGGAATGTCGCAAGAAAATCAGAATAGCAGAGTGGGCTCACCTTTCTGGAGTGCTCTTGTGCTACTTCATGACCTCCTCTTGAGAGAGGTATGAGCAGTGGAGCTCAAGCTGGGACCAGGAACAGCCAAGGTCAAAGACCAAAGCTGCTGGCTTCTGTCTGTCCCAGGAAGAGTTCACCCCGCAAATTGCATAGCTGGCTTCATGCACCCTCATCCCTACCCAGTGGTAAAGAACCCTAAGGGCAGGGTGGACCAGTTGAGGGCGAGGCAGGCCTGCCACCTTCAGATCTGGTGCGCTAACCAGTGTGGGCGGCTGGTCAGGTCAGGAGGCCCCTGAGCGAGGGCGCAGCTAATTTTGTGCTCTGGGTGCTGCTGCATATTCAACATATGCTTAGTTTTAATAACAGTAATGAAAGTCAATAGAATCTAGGTCTCTTCATCCCGAATTCAGCATTCTCTTCACCCAACAGGCTTCTTCTGTCTTGCCTACAAAAACAGCACTAAAAATATATCTCTCGTTTGTGTCCACACCTTGCTATGAACCAAGTGATCCTGTTAGAACAGCCGAGGGGCAATGTGACAGCTGGGCCAATGGCCACTGTCCTCCGGGTGAACGTCCAGCCACCTGGACAGCTTTGCCTGCCCATGGGGCACAGTGAGAGACTGGAAAATGCCTCAAGGCACCAACTGATGTGAGCTCGGTGATGGTCCCAGTGAATCCTGAGACAGAGTGACCCCTCGCCACGCCCACGCTGCACCAGGACATCTGCCTCCCCCGGGATTAGGACATAAGAGGCATCTCCTGCGGCCACCACGTTGAAAATCCAGATCCAGAAAGTCTTAGAGCTCCATCTTCACTCGCTCAAAACTGTGAGTGTCCACAGTGTGCCAGGCACTGTGCCAGCGGGACATCAGACAGTTAAACAAGGAAACTTAATAAAAGCCCTGGCCCCTGAAGTGCTCTCTGTGTAGAAGGCTGTGCAGGAGAACAAAGGCTCACAGGCCCGGTGATCAGAGCCAGAAGAGGGAGAGGCTGAGGAGGGTATGTGGGGGAGGGGGAGGCGTTCTGGTCCAAAGGTGCCACTTCTGTGACGCTTCCAGGGATCCACGTGGATGAGTCCTTGTGGGAGGCCATGGCAAGGAGAGGCTGGCGAGGCACATACAAGTCAGGAACTGAGTTCAGAAAGGTCTGGAATACCATGCTAAGGCGTCTGGGGTTGAGCTGAGAACCACAGAGACGGAGGTGGATGACAAGGGGAGGAGGAGCCCCGCCAAAGACGGCTGCCCTTGGCCGAGACAGAGGGGGCGGGGGCGTAGATTTCAGGGATGCTCAGGAGATAGGATGGTACCTGGAGATTCTCAGGGAGGAAGAGGTGGGAGCACCACGGTGTGCCCCCAAGTTTGTGAGGTGTCTGGGGGAACAGTGGGAAGCTAGGGTATAGAGGAGGGAGGGGTTTATCTGCAGGCCAGCCCTGGAAGGAGACACTGGCACCCAGCACATTGCTGGTCCGGCTCCTGGAGGGTCCCCTACCCACCAATAGGTGCCACTCAGAGAGGCAAACCCTCCCTGGGGAGCATGGCGCCTCACCAGCTCTGACCCTCGTGGCGTGTGCATATGCAGGTTGGTGCACGGGCACACACATGTGTGCGTACACACACATATGCACACACGCACACACACACACACACAAGTATAGCATCTCACCCCAGGCTGAGGACACTTAAGGCTCTGCAGCAACCAACCCCTGCCCGCCCCGCCCCCAGTCCAGTTCACCTCTCCTCAGACCCACCAAAGGAAGCTTTAGGAGGGACTGACCTGGAGGGATGAGGGGGAAGGAGGCGCCCACCAGGCTGGTTAGAACTGACCGAGTCAACCCTGCTGATCCGCAAGGAACCAATTTCAGAGCCAGCTGTCTGCCCTCCCACCCCGGGCCACCATTCCTCCCCGTGGGGCGCTGAGCAGAGTCTCGCCAGCCTGCACGGAGTCCTCTTGACCTCCCAAACCAGGGTCCCGAGCAGAAGGCTGGAGGAGGAGACACGACTCTACCGCCGCACACCTGTCGGCAGGTGAGCCCCAAGGAGACAGAGAGCCCAGACACCCTCGGCACCCTGCCACTCCCAAGTGCGGGAGCAGCATCAGAGAAGAGCTGGGACAGAATCAGTGTCACTGCAAACAGTCGGGAAACTGACTCAGGAATGGGAGGGGGGGACCACCTAAATATGGTTTACTTAAAACAGGTATAATTTTATGGTGAGAGCAAGTTCTAAAATACAAAATAATTGAAGTAGGAAACGTGGTGCTTAAAAGAAGAAATTCCTAAACTGAACGGTGTTATCTGCTTTCAAAGCCTTGGGTCGTTGTAAACTGTGAAGAGCTGTGCACCGGCTAGTTGTCGCTATTCAGGGAAGTCCAGAGAGTTAAAGGAAAAAGCAGACCATGCTCTGCTACTCGATTTAAGAGAGGTAAGCTTAGTGGATATTCTTGAATATGGAATAACGTGGAGGAGGCTCTGGTGGCGCTCCAGGGCGGTGTGCCATGCTGTGCTGTGTCAAAGAAGAGTTCAAGAGGCAGCGGGTGGGCGGTGGGAAGGAAGAAAGGTGACCTAGGTAGGAAAGGTGACCCAGGTATTCATATGCAAGGCATCTAGGGGAAATTGCTGGCTCTGACCTCCCTCGAAGCTCTGCCCGCAGCCCCGTGCCCTGCTCCAGGCTCCAAGCACAAAGGACAGACACACTCACAATCCAATTTGTTACACTTCCACCTACCAGGGAGAGAGGGAGGTGAAATAAAAAAGAAAAAAAATCCCATTATCTTTATCTGTCCTTCCCATCAGGTGCAGTGGAAAATGCAAACTGGGGCGACAGCTGCTGTGAACTCTTTATATTTCACTCAGAAGATAGTGTATCTTTTTATTGCATACAGGAATTACTTATTTGAAAAAATATACCCTTTCAGACAGAAGGGGTGGCGGAGTTCCGGGGCTATTGATGGGGCATTTGCTTTAAACCAGAGGAATCTCTGGAGGTCACAGCCTGTGGAGGAGCCTGCGTGGAAAGGGAATGGATGTTCTCTCCACCTCCCTGCTGTGTGACCAGGGCCCAGGCTCTGTGCCTCTCTGAGCTGCAGAGTCTTCTGTTCAGTAGAACAGAATGGCATCAGTTATTTCCTCTGGGGAGTGAAGGGAGGAAACAAAGAGTCCCTTGGCTCAGAAAGAGAAGTGTTCAGCCTCCTGCTACTGTGCGAAGCAATGAGGAACTCCTAGTCACGTTGGTCCCTCTGTGCCTGGCACAGAGCTTGCCCCATGGCAGGCTCTTATGATATGTTGGTTGAAGAGTTTGGTGGTGTAAGGGGGTACCTATATCTGATACCTGTGTGTGGAAAGGGGCATCAGCTTACCCGATACCTGTGAGTGGAAAGGGGCATCAGCTTGGTGAGGACAGCCTCACATATAGCAGAGCAGGGAGCCCCTGGCACTGGGCTTTGAAAACTCCCAAGGCCCACCTGCCCCAGCACAGTCCCTAACTCCTGCCTGGGATATCTTTCCTTCCCTAGATTCCAACAGACTGAAAGAAAGGCAAGTTCTGTGTCCTTCACTTTGGCTCTTACAATGGTTAGTTTTATGTGTGAACTTGTCTGGGCCACAGTGCCCAGATAGGTGGTCAAAAATTATTCTGGATGTTTCCATGAGGGTATTTTTGGATGACATTAATATTTAAATGGATGGGCTTTGAGTAAAGCGAACTGCCCTCCATAATGTAGGTTGGTGCACGGGCACACACATGTGTCTAATTAGGTGAAGGCCTGGGTGGAACAAAAGATTGACCTCCCCTGAGCAAGAGGGAATTCTGCAGCAGCTGCCTTTGGACTTGAACTGCAACATGGCTCTTCCCTGGGTCTCCAGCCTGCTGGCCTACCCTGTAGATTTTGGACATGCCAGCCTCCACGCTAGACACTGAATGTTTGTGTCCCCTGCAAAATTCACATGTTGAATCCTAACACCCAATGTGATGGCATTTGGAGGTGGGGGCCTTTGGAAGGTGATCAGGTCATGAGGGTGGAGCCCTCATGAATGGGATTCGTGCCCTTATAAAAAGGACCCCAGAGAGCTCTCTTGCCCTCTTTCTGCCATGTATGGTCCCAGCAAGAGGACGGCCATCTACGAACCAGGAAGCGGGCTCTCGCCAGACACTGAGTCTGCTGACACCTTGATCTTGGACTTCTCAGCCTCCAGAGCTGTGAGAAATAAATTTCTGTTGTTTATAAGCCAGCCAGTCTATGGTATTCTGTTATGGCAGCCCAAACAGACTCCTCCTAGTCTATTATTAATTAAGTCCTCCATAATTGCATGAGCCAATTCCTTCAAATAAATCTTTCTCTATGTAAACATATCCTATTGGTTCTGTTTCTCTGGAGAACCCTGGCTAATACAGTTCCCCATCTTGGCTCCTTAATGCCTGGAAGAGCAGGTGAAGGGGTGGAGGGGGTGGCATGGGAGAGCTTCCGTCAGAGGAGCAATGAACAGAAGTGTTGGGAATGAGGGGCTAGGCCAGGCCAGGCACCACAGATGATGAAAGGCAGGGGGAGGGGTTGGGGCTGGATTTACTTGGGGCAATTACAGAGGCAGCTTAAAATGCCTTTGCTTCTTTCTGGGCTGGCCTGGGACAGATGTCCTCGCCTTCCAGGGGCTGGGCATCAGGAGGGGGAAGGCAGTCTTTGCCCAATGCCCTCAGCTACGGGAGGAGGAGGCATGGGGGGTGGGAAGTGAAGTGGAGGGGGGATGCTTGGCTGTCTTGCCTCTGTCAACGCATGTGGCTCAGAGTCTTCTCTGTGCCTATGTGTTATATGTCCCTTTGGCATAGATTAATTTTTGATTATAATCACACCTTATATTTGCAAACTGCTTTCAAAGCACTTTCACCTACATGATGGGAAAAACTCGCCTTGCCTCTCTCTCTCTCCTTGGGGGCCATGCAACTGAGTCAAATCAAATCTTGTGGAAGAAGCATTTGGGTCTCTGAGGAGGCCCCATTTTCTTTGTTGTCTGGCTTTGGTAGAAAGAAGACCAGAGTTCTGGGAGCAGCTCCAGACCCTGGACTTAACAGAAAAGAAGGAAATTCCTCAGAAGAGCACCCATCATGGGAGTCCTTTGTGAGAAGTTCAGTATGACTCTCCTTCCTCAGGAGGATGGGGCCCTGAGACTCAAACTGCCTCCTTTCTTTGGCTTCTCCCCTTTACCCTCCCTGCTGTGAGGCCTTGTGCCTCCAGGGTGGCCCCTCCATCCTCCCCAGCAGCTCCTATGATGGGAAAGGTAGGTCCTTTGCCCTCTTGGGACCTGGCGAGCACTGTGTCACTGCAGGCCCAGCCCCTGGCCTGAGCAGCCTCTAGCTTGAGAGAGCAGCAACTCTCAGGCGGGTCCTGGTTGCTGCTCAGCCCTCAGGCTTCCTTCACTCATGGTGGACAGCAGGAAGTGGACAGCAGGAGGTAGACGGCAGGAAGTGGACAGCAGGAAGTGGACAGCAGGAAGTGGACAGCAGGAGGTGGGTGGCAGGAAGTGGACAGCAGAGGTGGACAGCAGGAGGTGGGTGGCAGGAAGTGGACAGCCGGAGGTGGACAGCAGGAAGTGGACAGGAGGTGGACAGCAGGAAGTGGATGGCAGGAAGTGGACAGCAGGAGGTGGACAGCAGGAAGTGGACGGCAGGAGGTGGACAGCAGGAGGTGGGTGGCAGGAAGTGGACGGCAGGAAGTGGATGGCAGGAAGTGGACAGCAGGAGGTGGGTGGCAGGAAGTGGCCGTGGCTGCTTTGGATGCTGCCTCCACTCCAGATGCATCACATCCTTTCATTAATGATGCTTTGCTGGGCTAGAACCCAGCAAATGTCCTGAAGTTAAAAAACAGCCCCTTCCCCTCCCAAGCTCTGGGTGTGTAGCTTCCAGGTGCAGAGGGCTGGTCTTGAGCAGCATCCACCAGCCATGACACGGTCTCTCTCCCCCATGGGAGGTCACCCCATTCCCAAGCACCAGAAGCACACAATTCTACACGCACCCGCACCCGTGAGCTCTCGCTGTGCTCTGGCACAAGCTTTCCAAACACCTTCGGCATAAAGATACAGGGTCTTATAACAGCTCCTCCTCTTGGCCCCCCTAGGCCGGGGCTCTCCTCCCACCCACCCATTTTGCAGATAAGGACTTTGAAAAGCCGAGGGTGGACCCTGCCATGGCTCCCACAGATGAACAAAAGGCATGGTGAGTGCTACCTGGTTACCCTAGTGAATTCAACTCTCCCTGGGAGACCCATTATGGAGTAGCCCACTTAATTGTTTAGGGGTGGGGAACACAGGGGTCTTCCTTCCCAGGAACTTGTTTTCTCTTGCACTGGTTCTATAAGCGAGCCCTTGGCTCCATCAGTCTGTGGGACGTTCATGGCAGCAGAATCACCCGCATACAGACACAAATGCCCACTCCAACTCTAGGGACCAGTGCCCGGGACACACATGGACACACTCGCCCAAACACTCCCCCCACCCCCACTGCAGGCTCTCACAGATGCTTCCTCTTGGTCCTAGAAACAACATACACAGAGACACCTCCAAAGTGAAGGGGAGCACATGCTCAGCCAGTCTCTCTCCCTGGGGCCACGGAGCTCCAGGCACAGGGCCAAACACATCCCGCCAACAGCCAGCCAGGAGGAGAGATGGGGGAAGGGAAGCAGTAAGAATTGAGGTGAGTGAGCAGACATTCCTGATCCTGAGTCCTTAGGCATCAGAATTTGGGGGCAGGTGGGGCGAAGCACTGTGAGGGGATCAAATTCCCTGTGGAGTTTAGAAAATAGCACAGATGCCCATCTGTCTTGGATGGCTTAGCTGAAGCCAGCTTAGAGAGGCCAGATGGATGGATTAGGGGCCTCTGGAGGTCCTCCCACCTCTATGTTTCCACCAATCTCCAGACCCAACCACACACACACATAAACACCTTTTCCTCCAGGCCCAGGACCAACAAACAGACACATACCGTTTCCTTACCACTATTACCTTCATAATCAGTAACAGCAGCAGCCAACACTGAGTACGTACTATGGGCCTGACAGTGCATTAGAGGCTTTTACATGCATCATCTCCTTTCATTCTTACAGTGAGGCAGGCACTATTATTAATCTCCATTTTCTAGGCAAGGAAACTAAGGCACAGAAAGGTTAAGTAACTAGACCAAGGTCACACAGCTAGGACTTGGTGGAACCAGGACTCAAACCCAGGCATGTCTGATGCTGATCCACAGTGCCAAACTGCCTCTCTTCAGCCCTGGCCTCTTTGGAGCTTGGGGCTCCCCACTAGGATTTCCCCAGGACGATATCTTACTAAACACTCAGGCAAGCCATAACTGGATCCAAGGACAGCTGGCCCGAAGTGGCATGCCCTTGTTTATACAGGCTATGCGATCTATTCGTGGAACCTTCTAATAAAATGCCACCCTGCTCCCCAGTAGGCTGTCATATCTCATTTTTCTCTATCCTCTCTCTCCATCCTCCCATCACTGACCCAGATCCCTCATGCCTTCGGTAGTCAGCAAAAATTAGAGGCGCAGAACAGAGGCGAAAGGAAGGGCCTGGGGGAACAACGCAGGTAGTGGCAAGACCTTGGGCCACACAGATTCAGACTAAATCCTCTTCACTGCCGACGTGACACCTCCACTCCCACCCCTCGGCTACTCAAAAGATCCCAGAGGTGGTCACATCACCAGCAGACTGTGGTCCCCCCTCTGCTCACTGCTCACTAAGTGGCCATGAAGGTGCACCTCCTGGGTTCCTGGGGGCCGTGCACGCCTGCTCCCTGCACCCTGGCTCCACTGGTCTGTAAGAGGGGCTTCCAACCAGTCACAGCACAGCCCCCTAGGTGGGCGGCCCTACTCACCCAGGTCCATGTCTGCAGCCTTGGGCCGGTGGGAGCAGGGCACATTCTTGAAGATGGCGTCCAGAATCTTCTCCTTGACCTGAGTAATGGTGTCGCAGTTGAGGATCTTCACTGGGACCTCAGGGCTGTTGGCACTGTCTGGGTTGACACAACTCAGGACCTGCGGGCGGTGGGGAGAGGTGGTGAGTGGGGAGGGCAGCATGGAGAGCCCTGGGAATGCCAGCCGCATCCCGGAGTCCTATCCTGACTGGCTCCGCCTTGGCAGGTTGGACTGGACAGGGGTGGGGCGACCCCAGCCAAGCCCTCTACCCTTCCGGTCCCCACAAGCAGCAGGAAAGTGGTACAGCTTCAGCATCACTGCAGGAGTAGGAGCTGCATATTTCACTCCTCTTCACGAGAGACTCCATTAAAATCCTGATTTATCAAAGGGAACAATGTCCAAGCAGGAGGAGGCAGTGAGGGGCAATGTGTCAGAGAATGGACACTACTGCATGTCCCCCTGCCACCTCTCTCTCTCTCTCACTCACACACACACACACACACACACACACACTAGGCAGCATCTCAGCAGCACACCCAGACCCTCGCCCACCTCTGAAACCCCCATCCCCCATCCCTGTGTGTCGGTCTGTCTTTCTCGTCACTCTATCCCATACACACACCCACACTAATGGGAATCTGGCTCCTTTCTCCAAAGATTTCATGTGCTTCGATTTTTGTGAGGGTTCTGGGCTGATCGGAGGTTGGAGAATCTGTAAGAAGCTTAGTGTGTTGTTTAAAAATAAAAAGGTGCCCTTTAAAAAACTTCAAGTTCAGGCCACCTGAGAGCCCTTCCTGGCTCCGAACCTGAAACCTGGTATCAGGGGAAGAGGCCACCCTGGCTCAGGACCTCCATTTCTCTTTTTGGAACTAGTCAGATAAGATAAGACTCTGCCTAATGCACCAAACTATATTTTTTCCTTTAAAAAGTTCTGGACCAGGGCTTCCCTGGTGGCACAGTGGTTAAGAATCCGCCTGCCAATTTGGGCGACACGGGTTCCAGCCCTGGTCCAGGAAGATCCCACATGCCGTGGAGTAGCTAAGCCCGTGCACCACAACTACTGAGCCTGTGCTCTAGAGCCCGTGAGCCACAACTACTGAGCCCCTCGTGCCACAACTATGAAGCCCGTGCTCTGCAACAAGGGAAGCCACCACAGTGAAAAGCCTGCGCACCGCAATGAAGAGGAGCCCCCGCTCGCCACGACTGAAAAGAAAGCCCGTGTGCAGTGGCGAGGACCCAACGCAGCCAAAAATAAATAAATAAATTTATTTAAAAACAACAAAAAAAGTTCTGGGCCATTTCTAACAGCTTTGCTTCTCTTGCTATCCTCAGCATGGGCTCTCTCTCCGTGGTGAGACCGTGGGATCCTTGGGTGGACCAGAGTGGATCCGGGTGGGTGCTGTGGGTCACAGGTGCTGCCAGGTGGCCGTGCCGTGCCGGGTTCTGCTGCCCGTCTGACCCTGCTGCCTTGCGCCCTCTGTGCGCTCCCTTCTCAGAACCTTCACTGAACCGCCTCCCCCACCAACCCTTTGCCAACCCTACGTCTGGTCTGCAGATCCAGACGACAGCCTTCCTCCCATCCCCACCCGCTCCTGGTCCACGTGGCGGCGGTCAGAACCCTGGCCCCTGGACGCCTGCCTTTCATTAGCGACCAGACTGCTGTGAGCTCCCACGGGAACATGCTCATTCCATTAAGAAGAAGAGAACCTCCTAAATCTATAAAACCGAACTGTCACCCTCAAAATGTTTTAAACCGAAAACAATGCTGGAAGGAACTCTGGACCACGTGCTCCTCCTGTGTGCCCTCTCCCAGTCATTCCCTGCCTCCTAAGAGCCTTCCGGGACCCCTCCCAGCCCCCCCTCCGTGGCCAAGCACAGCCTAGTACTCGGTGCTGCCCTGAGCTCTGGGCCAGTGGTGGTGGAGCCTGGGCTGTGAGACCATGAAGCGGGGGCTGCCACCCAAGTATGCCCCCCTGACATTTCTGCTTGCCCCTGGGGTTCATGGTGGCCCCATGAGAACAACTCTGTGGGTGCCTCAGGGCATCCAGAGAAGCAGCAGTGGTCCCACGGAGGGACAGGGCTCCCTGGCCGCGCCCCAGCTCCACCTGGAAGTTCTCTTCCCCAGCCCCACGCCCACGTGTCTTGGCTATTTCAGAGCAACCGCCTGGGGTTTGTTCTGCTGGTCAGTGCTTCCCAAACTTTCCTGTGAATAGAATCACTAAGGGGTTTTGTGAAAACGCACACTCTGACTCAGGAGGTCGAGGATGGGGTCTGAGACTCTGCATTCAGGCAGGATTGCAGGTGAGCACCTAGCACTCTCGCAGGCTCCAGTTTATGCCCTCGGGCACTCCCAGCAGCAGGGCCCTAGGCCATGCTAGTCCATGTTCAACCTAATTCATCACTCAACACATAGGTGGTGCATCTGACTGTCAAGTGAGGCTGGCCGAGCCTCTCAGCACCTGTCTCACTCTTTGTGGTTACCCTTTCTGCCCAGCACAAGGTTACCATCAGTTGGCCCAAAGTACCCTGGGCTCCTCCAGCCAGTGCTGAATTGCAGGCCGCCCTGTCTTTTTCTGACCCCTCCATCTTGGAGTCTCGGGTCAGCCCTGTCTGCTGCTAACACACTTTCTTCCTGGCCCCTCCTCACCACCACGGGGCTGCTCCCCCTTCCACGTCGGGGGTTTCCTTTCACAGGCCTGAGGATGGCTACGAAACCTCCCCGCAGCCACTTCTTCTCCAAGGAGGACAACCGGAACGTCCTTCCCCTTTCCTCGCGGTGCCTCTCCCCCAGCTCTTTCCACCCCAAATGGATGCGCGTCCCTGACCCACTCCCATTTCCTCACATTCTCCTGAAGTCATCTGCCAGCAGGCTGGGTGTGCTAACAGTAGTTTGGCCTCTGGAATAAAGGATGCTGCAATTTGGGGACAGAGTGTTACTACAACTGTGCTGGATTCAATACTGGGGAGCCGCTGATGAGATGGGAAAGAAAGGGAGGGAGAGACCAGGCAGGAGACATTCCAACAGTAGTTCTAGCTCATTAAGAAATCTATTCAGGTCTCTATTTCTGCAAGGTCTTTTTTTTCCTCTCTCTTTTTTTTTTTTGCGGTACGCGGGCCTCTCACTGCTGTGGCCTCTCCCGTTGCGGAGCACAGGCTCCGGACGCGCAGACCCAGCGGCCATGGCTCACGGGCCCAGCCGCTCCGCGGCATGTGGGATCTTCCTGGACCGGGGCACGAAACCGTGTCCCCTGCATCGGCAGGCGGACTCTCACCCACTGTGCCACCAGGGAAGCCCTTCCTTTCCCATGTTAATCAGAGCCTCTAACCCCCTCCTCCGGGGCAGACCACGACTGCAAAGCAGCAGGGCCCTCACTCACCCTGCTGCCGCAAAGCCTCGTCAACTGAGCCAACCCCGGCCAATCTGCTGAGATGCCTGCTGGGATTCCCAGGGCCCTCCGAGGATGGAGTGGGACAGGTGCATCACGGGCGCAGCACGCCCAGCCGGCAGGACTGGCTTTATTCAGAGGGGCAGGGACGTCTCCCCAGCTGGCCTCGGGGTCTGGGGTTCCTCCTCGGCTCGCGGCCCCTGCCCGGCTCTGCCACGCCTCGGCCTGTTGTGTCTCACTTCCCAGTGACTTTAAATCCCATCGATTCTCCGTCCTCTTTAACACCATTGCTGTCTCTTCCACCACCTCCATTCTTGGGCTGCACCCACGTACCACCCTCCACATTTATCTTTTATCTTGTTTTCTCACTCCTTTCTTCTACCTCCTCTTCTCTTTCCTGGAAAAGACCTGGTGGGAGATCACAACTCTCTCCAAAAAAAGCCCAAGAGTGAGCTCCCCCGCCTGGAGAGACAGTGGGCACCAGCGGACAGTCATGGCGGGAAAGAGGAAGCAGAGCCCCTGTGGGCCAGCAGCGGGCTGACCCTGGGCTCCCGGCTTTGTACACCAGATCCCACTCCATCTTCTGGACACCTTCGGGAGGCACATGCTGTCATTATCCCTCTTTTATTATTATCCTTGGGTTTTTTTTCAGATTAAAAAAACAAAACCCAAACTTGGAGAGATTAAGCCCCAAATCCCCCAGCTGGTCAGAAGGAGTCACAGCTCCAATCCAGCTCTGCCCGATTCCAAACCCCGTGCTCCTAAATGCTGAGCTTTGCTGCCTCCTAGGATGACTGTTTCTGGCAGGCAAGGGAGTGTAACCTTGACTGAGGGGATCCCCCTGTTCCCTGGACAAACACCTTAAACCGCTAGGCCAGCCTGGCCTCCCATCCTACAGCTCGGGTCATGTAGGTGCGGGCTTCAGAACCACGAGCAACCACTTCTGGCTTCCCCTCTTTCGTGCTCTACGTGCTACCTGCTTGGAACTGGTCTGCAAAGTGTGGGTTCTCCATTGGGAGAACTGCTGAGAAGGAGTTCATTCCCTGGGGTCAGTCAGCCAGCTGTCGGCCAGGGGTTACTGCCCCACAATCCAGTGCACCGGCCTGAAAGCACACCAGTCTCTTGCTGTTGCTCAGGTGTGTCTGAGCCAGCGGTCCTCAAATCCAGGTGCCCTGGCATGTTAGGACAAGGAAGTCGGGGTGACCGGCACAGATGGAGTGACTGGCACAGGTGGAACACCAGGCTGGCCCCGTGCAGTGGGCACCCAGAGAGGTGGCTGAGAGCAGTGGCGTTAAAGAGGTGTTAGAGAGGATGGTCATCAGCATTTCCACCATCCCTTCGGCTGAGCAGGGGCTGCACAGGGCCAGAACCCACCCACCAGAGCCACAGGGAGGAGCTGGGAGGCTGGCTTACCAGAGTTTTGTAGTCGATCTGCTGGCGGATGAGCTTGTCCTCGCTCAGAGAGTAGCGGGCCTCGCCCGTGATGGCGTCAATGGGCCCCTTCTCCATCTGCTGCTTGATGGCGCAGAACAGGGAGAAGAGGGGCTCCCCGGCACACTCCTGGACACAGAGAAGAGCCGTGCTGGGTGGACCCTGAGCCCCAGGTGTGCGGAGCCCGGCCTCCCCCAGCCTCTGCCTCTCCGAAGGGCTGCTTTCCACTTCTCGGTTTTAATTCTCTTCTCCGGCTCCTTCCCACTGCCATTCTTGAGCTCTCTTTTCATCTCCCGGGCCCCCTCTCTGCCCCTCTCCCCGCCCTCACTCCACCCTGCTTTCTCTGCAGCCCTATCAAGAGACAGAGGTCCTAGAGGGGTGGGTTAGGGAGGGTGGGAGGGAGGAGGCGCAAGAGGGAGGGGCTATGGGGATATATGTATATGTATAGCTGATTCACTTTGTTATAAAGCAGAAACTAACATGACATTGTAAAGCAATTATACTCCAATAAAGATGTAAAAAAAAAAAGAGAGAGAGAGACAGAGGTCAGTCCTCGGTGGCGTGAACTCCTTAGAAAACAAGTTAGTAATTGGAGGCTAAGCAGCTCTTCCACCTCCCAGGCATGTCCTCGGCTTATCTGCCGCCACACGCGCTCCTGTACCTGCCCAGGACCCTCATCAGCCTCAATAAGTCTGGGGCCGGAGGGGCAGGAGGAGAGCAAGAGGGAAAAAAGGGGTGACTTGTCTTCAGCTTGAAATGGGAATGCAGGGTCTTCTCAGAGGCTCATCTCCCCTCACCTGTGAGAAAGCGGCCTGTGGGGACCGTGCCTCTCAAGCCAGGCCTGACCGTGGGTCTCTGCCTCCTGAGATGGTCAGGAGCCTGTCCCCTCCATGACAAGGGAAACAACACTTCTTGGCGGGGTTCTAGGAGCTGGGCCCCAGCATCTGTGGACTTGGGGGCCATGGAGGGAATAGGGGGGATGCTGGTTCATTCCCAGGCTGGTGGGGAAACTGAGGTAGGCCCAGAGAGCCCCCAGAATCCAATCATACCTTGAGGAACTTGTAGAGCAGGAAAGTAAACCAATTGGTCAACATCTTCTCAGCCACCGACTCAGTCCTGGCACCAGTCACAGAGGGACCCAGCGGAGCAAGACAAAGACAGAGGCAGCTGGTCAGACCTCAGGGGCTGGGAGGGCAGGGGGATCTGCATGGCTCTTGCTGGTTAAGGCTTTCAGGCCAAATCTTAAGACCCTAAGGGATACCTGAGTTCCTTGGACTCCTAGACACACCATAATGATAAGACAAGCTTTGCCTACCAAGCGGGGAGATGACCTTCTGTGCGCAGGCTCCCGGGTGAGTTTCTGTGAGAATGCGTTAGAGCAGCACTGTCCAATTGTCCAATAGCACTTTCGGGGTTGATGAAATAGCCCAATAGCACTTTGTGCTGTCCAACATGGTAGCCAGCAGCCACAGAGGCCTACTGAGCACTTGAAATGTGGCTAGTGCATCTGAGGAGCTGAATTTTTTATTTTATTTACTTTAAATTAACTTAGATTTAAATAGTCACATGTGGCTCATAGCTACCACATTGGTGATAGCCTTAGAGACCTTTATAGGATAGGTGTGTTCCTTGGGGTAAGAAAAGAAAAAAAAATCTGGGAGATACTCATTTGGCAAGGGATAGAAAAGAAGGTGGCAGGAGAAGAGGGTCATGGAGAAAGGCCAGATAGACTAGACTGAGCCCATCCCCTAAGCTAAAGACTCCCAGAGTAGGTAGTAACATGGAGCTGGATACCCAGCTCATTCCAACAGATGCCCAAATTATCCTCTTTAAAAGGCTTCCACGCACTTTGGAACTTCTCCTGGGAACCTTCCTAGTGTTTTATTTGCAATGACAGGGAGTTCATTCTTGAGTCTAATTTGCATCTTTCATGCTGCTACCCAAACCTGTTTATTCTTTTACTTTGGAAGTGAAAACACCACAGCAGCATTATGGACCAAAGGACACGTCTGGGTGCGTGCATTCAGAAAAAGACTACATTCAACCTTGCGGTAAGAGTGTGGCCAGCTCCCGAGAGAAAGCACCCATCCAGGTACATCTGGATAGAGTTGAAAGTGGCAGTTGCCACAAGATACTACTAACTAAAATCCCAATGCAGCTGGGCAGCTGCCAGCACAAAATGAAGCTGAGAAAAGAAGGAAGACTATTGAAAGGAGGGGGGGCGCCAAGGGCAAGAAGAAGAAAAGGAGACGGAGGAGAGCAGAAGAGAGAGAGGGCAACCGGGAGAGAGCAAACGGAAGACAAGAGGAGGGGACACACAGAAACAGAGCGAGACCACGCCGGGAAACTGTCGGTGGGAGTTCTGGCAGGTGGTGGCAACCCTAGAATTATGCCGGTGGGTGGCTGCATGGGGAAAGTAAAACAGAAATCAGAATGATCTACCTTGGTGTTTCCAAAGCCGTAGGAGTGCTCCTATATGTAGCAGCCTTTTGCAGCTGTGCAGGCCAGTGCCCACTGCACCAGGAAAAAGCCTGAAGTAAACACTTCAGAAAGCCAAGTCTACTCACTGGACCAAACAGGAGGCCCTACCTCAGACTCAGAGACCAAGGATGGAGGGCAGGGGACAGGCAGAGGCAAACGGTAAATGGGGTGGTCCAGGCAGAGGATTGGAGGTAATGGCCTGATGGGGGAGTTTTCCAACTTCATCTCTTCGAAGGCTAAAGGCTTTGGAGTAACAGCCTGGAGAAGAAATGGCCTTCAAGTGCATGAACAGTTTGAATGGCAGCACAGATAGAGGCAGAGGGTCTCGATTTCCTATAAGGCAAAGCCACGGGATATGGCTATGTCTGCACACGTGACCGTGCAGATTTCAACAGTGTTGAGGATGAGGCAACCCACGGTGTTGAGAGGTGGACCCTGGACCCGGGCAGAGCCCATAGCAGGGGCCAGGAAATACTTGCTGTGTTGCATCAGGCAAGTTGCCGCTAAAGACCTCTAATTCAAACACAGACTGGACCAGTGCTTTTCAAACTTTACTACACATTCAGATCCCCTAGGTTTCTCGCTAAAATGCTGATTCTGATCTAGTAGGTGTCGGGTGGCACCTGAGATTCTGCCTTTCCAACAACCTCTCAGGTGATGCTTCTGTTCCTGTTACCGGACAGCAGTGAGAGGTGCAGGGGCTGAAGTTTCCCAACTTGAGATGCTGAGGTGGGTTCCCAGAGGGGCCCTGAGGTATCTCTCCTGATTCAAGCCCTGACTTAGATAAGGTGAGGGGATGGAAAGATGGCCTCTGAAGAGTGCCCAAGAGAAAACCTCTGACAGAGAGGGTCAAATCAGGGGAGGGTTAGAGCGGAGGGAGGAGAATGGAAAGTGGATTTAGGGGCAGAAGAAAAACCACAGGGTGAGCAGATGGGCCGTGGTTGAGTCAGAGGCACCAATATGATGGACAGGTTCTTCTAAGAGGGCATGCAGTGCACCCTGGCCTCTGGCCAGGTCAGTACCTGACCTTGGGGGGCTTGGCTGCTCCTGGGAGCCCTGCCCTGGTCTCCAAGGGCAGGAGGGCCAGGCCGCTGTGCTGGGCTGGGTCGGGGCCCCTGGGGCCGCACCCCTACCTCCTGAGCAGCAGCTTGGGATGGTTCTTGCTCTCCAGGTTCTTGTCTATGAGGTCAGCCAGCAGTTGCTTCAGCACGTCAGTGGCGTACTCCAGCTTGCTCTGCAGCACCGTCATGATGAGCGAGGCCACATTGCCGCGGTCACGCATGGAGAAGCTGCGCTGAGACTCCAGCGTGCGGATGAAGGACAGCAGGAACACCTTGTTGTTGATGAGCTGAGCGAAGAGCTTCAGGCCTTTCTCCACGCGCTCCTGCCGGTAGCCCGGGACCTGCGGGGGAGACCCCGGGGTGCGGGGGTCTTAATTGCCGCCCGAGGTGGGGCCCCAGGGACACCCCACCGGGTGGGCCGTGCACACTGTTGACCCTCCCACCCTCCCATTCACCCACGACAGGCCACCTGGCTGATGCCACCAAGTCCTTATCTAGAGCCAGGCGCCACATTTGGTGTCTACCTAACCTCCATCACAGCCCACGAGGCAGGTCACTGTCTCTACAGACAGAGAGAACGTCATCATTAGCATGGCGTTGACAAGGGGACCCCACGCCACTGGAGACCACCATCACAGTCCCAAGTAGGGACTCCAGGAGGTCGGGGCTGCTGTGAGTGACACCCTTGCTGGGGGATCACCAAACCTGGGCCTCTGGCTAACCTAATGCTGACCTGTCTCTGGCCCTAGGGGTCCTGTTGACAGACTAGTGGCCTCAGAGTCAGGACTTCTGGGTTCCACGTGGGCTCCGACATCCCCATGCCATATAAGCTTGGACAAATCCCTTTACTTCTCTGGGGGCCCAAGTTCATTCACCTGCAAAAAGGGAAAGCTTAAGCCCAAGAGCCTCTCAGGCACTCCCTAACTCTAGCATCTGATGTTTTCTTAGGGATTCCTTTTGAGACCCTGCTCCATGCAGGGAAAGGGGAGGAAGAAGGTTTTGTCTTCCTGCCTGCATCTTCTGTTCACTGGGAGGTCCGTGCAAGGGTGCAAGGGTGTACCATCCACTCAGCAAACACGAGCCAGCGACTGAGCTATGCATGGAGGATGTGTCTCTGAGATGCACGAGAATAGGTACGGCGGCACCATGCGTCATGCCCCAAATGGGAAACAACCACAGCTCCAGGAACAATAGGGGGGCTCCAGGAACTGCAGTGCAGTTCACAGCAACAGGGATGGAGGACCCACTGCTACTCACAATAACAGGGATGAATCTTGCAAACATATTGAAAGAAAAAAGCCAGGCACAATAGAGAGCATACTGGACAATACCATTTAAATCCAGATTTAAGAAAAACGATTAAAATTCATCAATAATGGGAAAAAAAGGGTTTTCTGGGGGCGGCTGTGACTGGAAAGGGGCACAGGGGGACTTTGGGAGGCTGGTAATGTTCTGCTTCTCGATCTGTATGCTGGCTTAATGGCTGTGTTCACACGGGGAAAATGCGCTGAGCTGTGTTCTGATAATTTGTGCATTGCTCTGTCTGTATACTTCCATTAAAACAAAAAGTTCACTTAAAAAATGAAGCACAGCCTCTGCCCTGGAGGGAAGGCCCTCTGAGAACACGGAGCAGGGCATCTGGTGGGAAGCGGCATGCTGGAGGAGGGGGGGGCGTCCAAAGGAGGTGCCATCGAAGCCTCATCTTGAGGGATGTGTCCCAGGGAGGGTAAATGCACCAGGTCCTTGGGAAGGAGTGCCCCGTATGGAGCAGTAAAGAACACAGTTTCAGAGCCCGTTGAGCTTGCATTAACTTCATCACAGTTGTTTGTGAGTTGCAGGACCCTTAGGAGACTCAGTTCCTTTATCAACAACACGAAGGTACTGCAGCTAATACGTATACAGACCTTACTCTATGCCAAGCACAGTTCCACATGCTTTAGAAATACTGACCCATGTAATCCACCCAACAGCCTACGAGGTAGGTGCCATTATTACCCCAGGGTCCCACGAGGATAAGGAACTTTCCCCAGATCCCAAGAGAAGTGTCAGAGCCGGGCCATGAACTGGGCAGCTGGCACCGTGTCCTGCCCCCTCCCGGGACTCCTGAGAGCACGGAACAAGGTGTGTGAAAAGCCTCAGCACCATCACAGTCCAGTTACGGAATGGCAGCAATTTCATCCTGCTTCACTCTAAGGATTTTAAACTGGGGAGGATGGAAGTTGCCAGAGAAACCCTGTTTGCCAAGGCCCACGAAGCCAGAAGATGCAGAGCCGGAAAGCCCATGCCACTCATGTACGGTGCCAGCCTGTGTTCCGGGCTCGGGGCAAGGCGCTGGCTGCAGCGGAGTCCAGGCAGACCCAGGCCCTGCCCTCCGACGGTCAGCCAACAGTCTCAAGGCCCCTTCAGTGGGGGGACCCCTGAACTCTCCAGAGAGGCACTCACATCGAACCCCCGTTGCCTGGCATCAGCAGCTCCCACAGGTCAGGAACACGCATGTTTCCAAAACAGGTCCGTCCGCATTTCCTTTGCCGCTGTGCTGGTACACAGCTGTGCTGGTACACGGAAGGCTGGTACCTCTCCAGGCAGTTCTCACGAGAGAGCAGAGCTCACCAGAGCCAGGGTGGTGCCGGCCAGGCCACCTGCGATTCCTCCTGGCTCTCAGCACAGCCCCTCCTGGCGACCCTCTGGTTCCCCAAGGTCTCCAGCTTTGGCTTCCCTCCTGCCTGGCCCCCCTAGTCCCCCACTCCACGGCGGCTCTTGAGGGAAGAGCAAGGGAGACATGGCCAGCTCACTGTGCCACTGCGCGGGGCCTCAACCTGCCCAGACGTCTGTCTCCTACTGCCCAGACCCCACTCCGAGACAGCCCCTCCCACGCAGGCGTACACGTTTTACTTCCCCTCTCCTTCAGACCTCTCAGAAGACATTTCTCTAATTTGTCCTGATAATAAGAGACAATGCCACTTCCTGGGCTCCCGCCATGGGCAAATGACAGTCCTGGCACACTGTACACATTGGTCCAATGAAGCTGTCTCGTGACCCTCTTTTAACAGCCTCTCAGGGAAGCTACTGTGGCTTCCCAAGGCCAGCCAGCTGGTGGAGGGTGGGGCTGGATTGCCAAACCCCAGCTTGCTTGGCTCCTGAGCGCCCGTCCATCCTCCGCATCCTTGGCCTGTCTCGCCTACCCCTGGGCCTGGGAGGTGACTGAAAGCCAGCTCTGAGTCCCTGCAGCGCCCCGTGCAGGGCCTCCTGGAGCTCAGGTGGCCATCCATCGAGGGCAGGGGAGCCAAGTGCAGGCTTGGCTTGTGACACCTGGAGAGGAGGAGGAGGATGTGCTCTGGACTCCCTGGCCTGGTTGCACGTCCTTCTGGGCAGCAAGGCTCAGGGCCCTGGGAAGGAAGGTTTAGGAAAGCTACCTGCAGGGAAAGAGCATCCCTGTAGCAGCATGGGTTTTGGAATCAGAGACTAACAGACTCCTACATGGAGGAAAGCTCTGTCACCTCCGGGTTCTATTACCTCATCTATAAAATGAGAATATGAGTGCCTATGTCATAACGTTTTAAGAACATTAAATAAGATAATGTATGTAAAGTGCCTGGCACACACAGAGCGCACTTAAACAGCAGGAGTTTTATTACCTGCCACTCCTCCATTGGCTGTTTTCACTGATCCCTTTTGCCCCAGAGTTTCCAAGGTACCTAATGCATTGGCACAGTGTCTGGGTGTGGAAAGTAGGCATTTTCTCCCCCTTTTAGGAAGAGGAGATGGAGTGAAGTGTCTTGATAGAGAGTATCCAGAACAGTTCCCTTTTGTAACTTGCCACCCCTACTCCCTAAGCAGATGGCACCCTGAAACAAGACTTTCTTTATTCACCAGACGGTTCGATAATTTAGCTGAAGTCTGCGAGTATAAAACTGGATAGTAAATTTTCATTGTAACCCAATAGGTTAGAGTTTAGGAGGCAATGATATAGGTAGAAAATGAGGTGTGTGGTTACTGTTTGCTCTCTGTCTTGGAAGGACTGGTGTGTGATCAGTGCCTGGGCAACCCCTCACCCAAATGCCCAGACTGCACCAGATGGTCACGGAAGAGAGGCCTGGTGGCCTAACCTCCAGGACAGCCTAAAGCCAGAGGACCCCATCTTCTTCACACGCACCTACCATGCCCATCCCAGTGCCTGAAAAGGTGCAAACCCCGCTTTAGATTAGTCAACGGCTTCCCTAGCAATGTTTCCAAACCCAGAAAACCAATAGAGAGAAACTATTCCCATGGCAGGGAGAGGTTGGAAACACATAAGAAAAGAACTATCCACACAAGATCTCTGGATCTTACATAGGAGGCTGGATCTCACATAGTCCCAAGCTAATGTGGAACAGTAAAAGTTGATTTCTGTCTGTAAGAAATTAATGAGTTCAATGGAAATGAAAAAGTCTTATATTGTAGGTATATACCCCAAAAGATGGAAGCAGGAGCTCAAACAGATATTTGTACGCCCGTGTTCATAGCTGCATTATCACACTAGCCAAAAGGTGGAAGCAGCCCAAGTATCCATAGACAGATGAATGGATAAATAAAATGTGGTCTATACACACAAGGGGCTATTATTCAGTCTTAAAAGGAAAGAAATTCTGTCACATGGTACAACAAGGATGAACCTTGAAAACATTTTACTAAGTGAAATAAACCAGTCACAAAGGTCCAAATACTGTATGACTCCACCTATGTGAGGTACCCAGATTAGCCAAGTTCACAGACACAGAAAGTAGAATGGTGGTTGCCAGGGGCTGCAGGGGAGGGGGAATGGGGAGTTACTGTTCATTGGGTACAGAGTTTCAGCTGGGGAAGATGGAAGAGTTCTGGAGATGGACTGTAGTGACAGACAGTAATGTGCGTGAACTGAATGCCACTGAACTGTACACTTAAAAACAGCTGAAACGGTAAATTTTATGTTATATATATTTTACCAGAACTTAAAAAAATCTGTGTGACCTGCTTGATTCAGAGCCCGTGCCTGACAATTAGCCGTCTCGTGGTCTCCAACTCAGGGAAATCGGTGAAGCTGACTGTTAACTCCATCCTGAGCAGGAGGATGGGACGAGAAAGTCTGCCCTTGTGATAAAGGCAAGGACAAGAGAGAAGCCTCAGGTTTGAGGGGAAATTTTAACGTGCCAGATGAGGAATAAGGCCACGGTAGGACGTGATGTGACTTGTAACGGGGGCCGTGGGAACAGTCTCGGGCATAGGTGAGGCGTCCACCCAGGGAGCATCTGGGGAGCCATACAGGCTGGTCAGGTGATCATCAGAACCCAGCAGCCCCGATTCTCAGAGGCTTTCTTGGGCAGCCCTCCAAAGGCTGAGTTCATCCCACAGCCCCTGACCGATGGGCGGGGAAGGGGCGTCAGAGACTCCTGGTGGTGCAGCTCTGGACGTGCCCTGGTGAGTGTGTGTCCAGCCTGCGGGGTGGGCGGTGTCCCTGTGAAGTGAAGACACTGTGGGTCTCTGGACCGTACCTAACAAGGGCTCCTGAAGCTTTCCGGGCAGGGGTAGGAGTCTGCTGCAGTTCACTCTGCAGCCCCAGAAGCCTCTGGTGAGGGGTGCCTCAGAGGCCTGGGAACAAGGCAGGCAGGGCCAGGGCAGCACACAGTGGAGGAGGGAGCTGGCTCCGAGCAGCGCTCTGAGGGTGCCCAGGGCTTCTGTCTTTTGAGCCCAGCTTGCTGGGCAGGGCTCCTGGGCTGTGCACCTTGCTGAGGATTAAGGCTAGGAGTTGGGCAGCAGTTTCTCTCAGAAAACTAGCCCTAGAGGAAAGGCCCGAGGAAGTGCCGCTGGGTAGGGATGCCACCAGCTTTCAGCAAGGGGCCTGGTACAGTTCAGAAAGGCAGTGAGAGGGAATCATTAGGATGCTGGTCTCGGGCAAAGAGGGCTGCTAGAGACAGGGAGGCAGGTCGCGCACTGCATGCGTCCAGGAAATGCTGCATATGGTCGGTGCCGTCTGGAGCGGTGCCGTGTTCAACCTGCACCTTCCCACAGCATCCTGTGGGAGGATGAGCCCTGGAGCTCCCCTCCACCGCCCTGGGCAGCCCTTGCGAGTGCACTGCCCTTGGGTGTGCACTACATCAGTGCCAAGTCAGGCCTGAGAATCTAAACATCTACGGAGATGCAAGGGCAGGTGGGAAAGCCATAAGATAAACGGGATCAAATGAGAAACAAGACCACACGATAGGACGTGGCATGATTTACAATACGGGCCATAGGACTGGTTGGGAAAGCAGTGTGGAGCGTGTGTGTGTCCATCAAGAAAACACCTTGTGTGGGAGAAGGCTGTCTCCCAGCCCGCTCCAAGGTATTCAGGCTGCCCTACAGGGATGCCAGCTTGGAAATGGTCTCAGAAAAGCTGATTTAAAAGTTAAATGCTTATGGATATATATACACGACCAAATGTAAAATAGATAGCTAGTGGGAAGCAGCTGCATAGCACAGGGAGATCAGCTCGGTGCTTTGTGACCACCTAGAGGGGTGGGATAGGGAGGGTGGGAGGGAGACGCAAGAGGGAGGAGATACGGGGATATATGTGTACGTATAGCTGATTCACTTTGTTATACAGCAGAAACTAACACACCACTGTAAAGCAATTATACTCCAATAAAGATGTTAAAAAAAAAGGTTAAATGATTAAAGCAAATCTATTTGGAATTTTGAGCTAATGAAAAAGAGAGAATAACTTTATATACTCATCCTAGCTGAATTCTTATTTTGAGGGGTGTGGGGATGTTCAAACACAACTTCCCTTCCTAGGACTGCCATTTCCACCCTAATTCAGGCAGACACACAGACATTCATTTATTCAAATCATTCAACACTTCCTGCATGCCTACTATGTGCCAAGTACTCTGCTGGAAGCCAGAATTACAAAGATAAATAAGGTATGCACAGTCTACACAAAAATCACACACACACACACACAGAGACACACACACACTCTTCATTCCACAATCAAGTTGGAGAAATGTGGGGGGGGGCCCCAAGGGCCCTGGGGACTTGCTGCATTTCCTGCAGAGGGACACAGCCTCTACGTCCCCTTGGAGAACCCATGCAGACATTCCCAGGGGGCCAGTACCTGCTTAACTGTGCAAATCCGGAGTGACAGGTCTGTTTCTATGTTACGGACAATATAAATATGGAATCAAGTCTTATTTTCCGTGGTGTTTTGGCCAAAGATTTTTGATCCATCCAAATAAGTCTCCAGAGCCGTAGGGCATGACATGGACACAGCCCCTCAGAAGTCACGTGCACAGGCTTGTCCTTAGGAATATAGACTCTGGAGTCTCCCTGCTGGACCCAGATCCCTGCCCCACTCCCTCCCAGTTGTGTGGCCTTAGTATTTTCACCTGTGAAATGAGTGTACCTGCTTTGGAGGGCTCTTGGGAGGTTAAATCAATGCACACGTGTAAAGTACTGAAAACTGGACCAGGATGTTAGTCAGCAGTCAACTCAGGGTAATTATTCCTTATGATTATTATTGTGCCCTGGTTTCCTCATTTATATTTTTTGCATTTCTCTGGTATTTATAAGTCATTCCAAATCCCTTTCAGAACAAAGCATAATATGAATATATGCTTAAGCCAGACACTATGCTAGACACTAAGTGGGATAAAATGTTCACAAGATGAGGTCCCTGCTGGTACAAAGGCAGTGGTGTTCTTATCATTCACATTCCCACCTTCCTCCTGAGCGCAGCCCTTATCTTTCCCAAATTTATTTACTGAGCACCAACTAAGCAGTGAAACCCCTTATATTGTGGTTTCTTAAACAAGGGTCCGTGAACTTCCTACATTGTTTGCCAGATTTCCCGTTTCTGTGTCTATGGACGGTTTTTCTGAGGAGAGGGTCTTCAGCTTCCATCCAATTCTCAAGGGATTTATGACCCCCGAAGACCCAAAGCCCTACTCCCACCTCTGCTCTGAGTTCCCTTTCCTCCCGAAGGACGGGCTGGCACCGACGGCGGGGCACACTGGCACCACCCCTTGGGCAAGTCTCGTCCCCTCCCTGGCCTCAGCTGACCCTCCTCTGAATGAGGCGGCTAGACTTGGTCACCACTGTCTCTCTCTGCACTAACACTGCAATGGGAAAGGACTCGGCCACAGTAACTGCTTCTCACCTCGAGGTCCCGGAGGACAGGGTGGTCTTCAATTCCCGGGAACAGCACTCGCATAGTGTAGGTTCTGTAGTCCAGGAAGGGAATCCCGGCTCCGTCCAGGTCACTGGTCAACTCGTGGATGTCCGTCTGCAGCTCGGCAAAGGCTGGCACAAAGACAAGCCCGTAAGACTGCTGGATGGGGCCCAAGAGCTACGCTGCCTCGGAACACTCAGAACCCTCTCCCAGGGCCCCGGAGACCTGCACAATGGACCGAAGTAGCGCAGGAATGAGGAGGAGGGGGATGTTTTACGTAGCTGAGGTGAACGATATAGGTATGGGAGAAAGATGCAGCACAAGGAAGCTTGTCTTGGGCCAAATCCCTTCCAAAACATGAATGGGGGTCAGGCTGTCCACAGATCTGTCCCAGCTGCTGCTGGGGCCAGGAGGGCCTCCCCCTCTGAAGATGAGGGCTATGGCTTGCAAAATATGCTGGGGGTTAGGGGTGATATCGAAGGACACAGGGAGTGAAGGGGGCGGTTCCAGTGATGGAGAGTCTGTTTCAGATTCTGTGTTTTACAGTGGGTTTCCTTATAGGAGTTAAGAACTATTTCTTCTGAAGTCCCAGTTCTTGGCCACGCAGCTTACCAGAGCCATCAAACCACCAAATGGGGCCAGATGAAGGCTCTTGCCCCACTGATATATATCCCTCTGAATAAATATGCAGGCTGTCTCTTTGTCCTTCCTTTCTCAAGGTCATGCTACTCAATGGTGAATTACGATCTGCATATAGGTACCGCTGTCTGCGGAGACAGCCCAGGCCTCCGGCATGGTCACAAAGCTGCAAGACCACCCCCGCCTCGAGAAAGTTCCACACACGAACCCACTGTTACACAGCCGTGTGATCACTCTCTGTCCTGGGTACAGCCCTCCACCCTGGGAGGTTGTCAGAGGTAATGTCAGCCCTTCCTTCTCCCATTTTTTCCCTTAGCACATGCAAATGCACATGTACACACATGCATGCAAGCACACACACAAGCACACACACACACACACACACACAAGATGGATTAATACATGCCGGCAAAGAACAGCCAGTGGATATTGACTAAACAATACTTCTTTCTATTTACATAGACAAGAATAGGGAAAAACTACTTTGTGGGCTCAGAAGAAATTCACAAGCCCAATGTAGCTCCAGGGCCCTCGAAAAGCCAGCCCTGCACCCAGTGGTCTCTGCTGACGACACGACCACAACGCGGCCGCCCAGCTGCTGTCGGCAGGACCCCACCACACCCTGCGGTGCTGACGTCCTGCATGGGGACCCTGGGTCTCCGGGCCTTGAGGGTACCAGGGCTTCTGGTTTGACAATGGGGACGGCGCCGGCACCCCTGGAGAGGCTGCTGCAGAACCCCCTGTGCTGCTCTCTTTCTGCATCTCTGCTCACACTGACGCGGGGGGACCTTGTCAAGAAAAGTGACTCCGAAGGTAGAGTAACCCTAACACATCTGAGTGGAACCTACACTAATATGTGTGAAAGGGGAGTCAGTGAGCCTTTCTGGCATGTACCGTCACCAAAAACCCTGATGAGAACTCGTGTGTGCTGAGTGAGAAACACACGTGCGTGTGTGTTTGTGGGAATGTGTGCACGGGCATGCGTGCAAAGGTGAGTGTGAGGGCATGAGTGACCACCTGAGTGTGTGTCAGTGTCTGTGGGCACATGTGCACACATGTGTGTGTGTTTATACATCCAAAGGTCGGGCCTTGTGAGGGGGCCAGGCTGGGCCTCTTCCGAGTCTGTATGTGGCTGACGGCCTGACTCACCGTCAAGGCTTCGGGAAGTCACCTTCCCTGGACCCAGGCTGCCCTTTCAGCGTTCAAGAGCCAGCTCTGGGCGCCTCTGGAAAACACTTTCAAGGCGAATCCTACGTATCCTTTGCTCTATCATCTCTCTTCCCACCCACGTGAGACAGCCTCTCCCGAGCTAGAAGCCAAGGCCCTCCCCTGGTGTCCCCGAGTCAGGACCCCCTTTGTGACTGCTAATTCCTTCTTCTCTGGAACGTTCCAAGAGGAACCTGGCTTCAAACTGCCCCCGCCGCCCCCTCCCAGTTGGGGTGCTCAGCTGGCGGGGAGGAAAAGGAGGGAGCTAGCTTTTTATAGGTCTGCAGCTTTCCTTCAAGTCACTGAGCGCCTCCGACATTCAAGGCTTCAGGCCTGGCACATAAAAGAGATTCTAATCACTACACCTAATTAGAGGGAAGAGTACATTGCAGAGAAAAAAATTAAGCAGCGTAAATATAATAAAAGGCAGTAATTAACAGTCCCACAAGGCGATGCTGTGTTGACAGCTAAGGATGTGGAGAGAGGATGGAAGGGACCCGCTTCCCCATTAGAGAGCCACGGCCTCCCTGGTGGGAACGCCGGAGCCCCAGGTACAGGCTGATTACGCCGCGTGTGAATCTACACAAAGAATCAGCTCAGACCCTCCCAGGGTGACTCACGAATGATATCCTGGGAGTGACAAGAGTCTGACTTCTACATTTCCCTCTTGGATTTAGTGCGGCTGATTTCACTTCATGGTGGTGTTGGTAATTTTTTAAAATACAAGCTGTGAAACGCTCTTTCCTCTAAGTCTCAGATCAGCCCTCCAGCCTCACCTTCCTTCTGAAAGAAGACAGCTGAAGACTGCTTGAGTGCGTCATGGAAGGGCCCCTCCGGGTCTCCCCCAGAGGAGAGGGCAAAACTCACCCGGCCGGGATCCTGGGCTGGACACGGCTCTAGTGGGGTCTGAAATGATCCCGGCCTGACTTGAGGTAGAGATTCTGGAGGCGGGAGACGCAGGCCCAGCGCCGCCCACCGCTGCGGGTGTTTGAGATGCACGCGCTCGCACGCACACGCACGCGCGCCCAGCCCCCCGCCACTACGGACCTTCTTTGCACTCCAGGGCCACGCGGGACTCCAGGTTGTCCATCTGCATCTGCAACCGCTTCAGCGTGAGGTCGCTCTCCCGGGACTTGCGTTTGTAGGCGATGAGAACGGCCACGATGAAGATGATGAGGAGGCCGCCGGCCACGGCGATGCTAACGATGGCGGGCAGGCTGAGCGGGCTGTCCGGGGCAATGTACACCATCCCCGGGGAGTACTCCATGCCACCGACTCGGGCCTGGGGGGACACGCGGGGGGAGACGGAGCTGGATGGGGGCACAGAACATCCTAGGCAAGGGTCCCAAGCCACCAGTGAGCTGGTGACCAGGGTCGCGTGAGGGAAATGGCTCCAGGGAGGAGAGTCATCACTGGCTGTAAAAGCAGACGAGAGGGCACCTGGGGTGGAGGGACTGGGGGTGAACAGCTCAGCGCAGGCCACCCCCACAACTGGGAAAACCACACATTATATTATTCGGGAGTGAACTCGGTTGTCTTCATGAGGAAACAGCACTCAACTGGGATCTAAGAAAGCCTACGTGCCATCAAAGTCTGGATCCCCGAAGACTCATCCCATTGTGAGGACAGATGACAAAGGCACAGGACGTGATATTATGTCCTGCCCGGGTCAACGATGGTCCTCTCCTGGAAGGGTCTCTTGCCTCTAACAGGTGATACAGTGCATCACTGAATGCTGTTTCGCATTGTCCTTACTGTAGCACCAGCCAGTATGGAAAGAATGACAATGCGGAAGAAAGAAGTCCGAAGTGGGACGAGGAGAAGGAACTGGGAGTGTGGGAGAGCCAGGAGGAAAGTTCAAGAAGGCCAGAATCCCCTCCCAGAAAGCCCTGGTGGCCCAGGATGGAGCTGGACCGCTCACCCCACCGCATCCATAGTGCCTGCCCATCCAGGGTAGAGTCCCGCCAGCCTCACCATCACTTTGTGCCGGCCTATGAGGTTGGGGGACTCGCAGAGCAGCTGCACATCCGACACTGTGACGGTGCATGGCTTCTCCCCGACCAGCACGGTGTAGTTCAGCTTTACATTGCCCCCAGCCACAGGCGGGATCAGGTTCTTGCCCTGCATGGACAGGAAAGCCGAAGTGCCCACCCCAGAGTCAGGAGCACAGCTACCGGCTGGCTGACATGTCCTCCCACCTGGAGGTCCCATCCTTCTGGGGAGCTGGTGGAGAGGCCACCTTCCCTAATAAGTCCAAAAAATTCACAACACCTATACTACTATTCCCCCTTCCTCAGTGGGAAATCAATAATCAAGGCACTCTTTTCAGCTTGTCCCAAATGCAGCTTCAGAATCCTTCTCAACACAGAGCTGTAATCAGTCACTACCAGTTGCTTCAAATTGTCATGAGTTAAAATTAATTTGCTACCCATGCTCCAAAGAAGCCCTGTAAGGTGGTTTGCAAAGGGCTGCACAGGAGGAAGCAGTATGAGCCTTTGACCTCCCAAGTCCTGGACTCAGGGGCCAAAGCTGGGAGTCAGATGGCCAGGGTGGATCCAGCTGCCTTGACCAGGTTTCTGTGGCCCCTAAAGAGAGTGCACCTCTCAATACCAACTCAAAGAGCACATTTACCATAGTCTGGGCTATAACACAACCTCTGCTAGCTAATGACACCGGCCACAAGATCTGGCAGAAGCCCATGACTTGTGGCCTCCTTCTGTGACTTGGAAAGCCTCCCCTTGCATACAGCGGCCTCCTTCCTCCCATCTCACTCTACCTTTAGGATGATGGGTGTGCCGGGCTTGAGCTCCAGGATTCCTGAGGGACCGAAGGCCTCAAACACAGGATTGGGGTAGTAGGTGAAGTTGGTCTTGTTAAGGATTAGCAGGGACTGGACATTGTCCAGGATGAAGCCAAACTCCTCGGGCCTCTCCGTCAGGTCAGACTGGTGGTCGGGCCCCAGAGCGAGGGCAGGAGCCTGGCAGGTCATCTCAGTAGCGTTCAGAACCTCGCAGAGCTGGGGTGGAGCCGGACAGGGAGGACTATGTGGCATGTCTCCGCACACCTGCAGCCCCAGACACCCGCCGGCTCTCCCTCGGTGCCGTCGTACAGCGTGGTGTTGACACGGGACAGTCATGGGTGGATCCCCACAGCTCCAGTGGAGTCAGGACCACACAACCTGGGCACTCAAGGACAAGCTCTGCAGCTGACACCTACCTCTGCCCTGCCCATGGCAGGCACTAGGGTATCTCTAAGCTATCTCTATGGCACTGGGGGTCAGAGGATGGAAGAATAAAGGTCTTCCATCCCTTATTAAGAATAAGAAACCCCAGAAACCCAGAAGAGATTGCTCCTGCATGCCTGTACCCCAGAGTGTAGAAATGGCCTCATGTCTGCTCCCCCATCCCGCCATCCCAGTGTCCGGGGCGTCACACGCGATGGGTCATCGGTGTCTGGGGTGAGCCTGCCTGAGCCCTCGGAGAGCCCACACCCTTTAGGGCAGCCACGCGCCGAGTGGACAGCCCCCCGTGAGCCCCACCAGTCCCGGACTCACATTGATGTGCTCCTTCCCTCCGTGCTTGGCACGGATCTGGGGGTTCTGTATGAGGTCCAGGTGAGTCCCCCTCACGGCGATGGGTGTGTTCCCACTGATGGGGAAGAAAGAAGGAGGCGTGTAAACACAGGGATAGGAATAGCAACAGTACTTGATGACGACGATGATGATGATGATCTATCAGGCTGAACTCCAGCATTGAAGACAATGATAACCGGGGGGCAGGATAACATTCACGGGGACAAGATGACAAGCTGACTGCATAATAATAAGGACGAGCTCTCAGCAGCCGAGGGGGAGACAGTGATGACCAGATGTCCGCGGCCATCCTGCACTGAGCTCATTCGGAGCGTGGACACTCTACGGAGGCTGGGCCTGTAGCACGGCCCTCTTGGCCCCCCGAGGCCTCCTGACCTGAGCCAGCTGCTTCTCTGCAGTCTCCCAGCGTCTCTTTCCCTGCCCTCCCCAGTCTCAGGGAATTTTCTTCACCCTGGCCCTGGCCCAAGGGAAGCCTCGCTCCAGACCACCCTCCACCAGACCCTCAGAAGTCTGAGCACAGCCTCCTCCCCCAGGACAATCATACCACAAATTTCTACCTTAGAGGCTTCAGTCGGCTGGGACTTGGGAAAGGCCAAGGCCCAGCCACTCAGGAACCTCCTGTAAGAATGCAAATATGAAATGCTCCAGGACTCTCGCACCCTGGGGAGTCAGCCAGAGGACTGCTAACGCCGAGCGATTAGGAAACTCGTCTTTGGGTAGCTTTTCAATGGAAACCTGGACGCCACTGTCCTATCTTCAGGGCCACTGAGAAGCTGGCATGGGATGGAGGCTAGCTTCCTTGGGGGCTACTCAAAGGGAGGTGATGAATTATGTTATCTGCAATCAGGGGAGTATCACTGAGAAGAATCTATTTAAAACAGGTAAGTGGTTATAAGCTTGTGGGTAAAGAGTCCTTGACAGCCCCATTCATCTCTACCCCTCTATCCACCTGCCCCCCTTTACACGCCATTCCTGCCCTCCCTTCCTCTCGCCCTCCAGCGGTCCCCTCTGAAGCACATCCCCACCCCACGTATGCACATGCAGGAAGATTTCCTCGAAACCCAGAGAGTCTCTCGGCCCTGGGAGTGTTGGCGAATGAGCTTCTGGTGTCCAGCCATCTCCCGATCTTCTCGGTCATCAATTCGACACACGTTTATCGAACGCCCCCAACACCCATCGCCATTCATCAGTAACCCAGGCTGTTGCAAGCAGTGTAAAGCCACGTTTCTGCAGAGCCCCACCCCATCCCAGACTCCGTTAACTGCAGTGAAACCGCTGGAGCCCCGGCCCACTCAGAACGCACCTCCAGCCTCCCTCTTGATGTGAGCGTGACTGGGGGTGACTGCCGAGTGCCAGGAGGGACAACACCTCTATTTCTGTGCCAGTGACACGAGGAAGGACTGAATTAAACCAGGCTGTGAACGCCTTCGGGAGCCATAGAGTTTGCCTAAGCACAGGGGGCCGTGCCAACTTCCTGGACTCACCAGGCCCTGGGGGCAAATCCTGGACTAGCTTTTACAGGCTCTCTGCCCCTCTCTGTCTTATATTTCTCTGCTTTCAGGTCACGGCTAAAGCTTATAAGGCTTGGGCCTTAGAGACTAACTGCTGAGGACAACCAAGCTGCATCTCCCAAAGGCTGCCTTTTGTTTGGGTGTAAGGCCCGGTGGCAAACTCTTTCTGTCAAGGGCCAGACAGTAAATATTTTAGGCTCACTGGGGCCATATGGTCTGTCACAGTTACTCAGCTCTGCTGCAGTGGTGAGAAAGCAGCAAAGACAAAACATATTTGGATGAGCATGGCCGTGTTCCAATAAAACTTTATTTATGAAAGCAGACGGACGGCCAGATTTGGCCCCCCAGCTGGAGTTTGCTGACCCTGGTTTACAAGCTTGCTCTCCGGACTGGACTCGTCCTTGACCCCCATCTCAGCTTGTGGTGACCACATCATGCTCTGCCCCCTCTCCTGACCCCACACATCCTCCAGAGCTGAAGCAGACGGTGGGGAGGGCTGAGGACGGGGCATGTGTAGGGGTGGGGCAGAGGGGGTGAGGAGGGAGGGGAGACGAGCCAGGCGCTGCACTGGGTGTTTGTACCTCACGTAACCCTCTCAGTGTCCCGCGAGGGAGTTGACTGGTGAGAAACCCTGGATCCGGGGAGGTTAACTAATGTTTAAGGTCACTTGGCTGCTAAGCAGTGGAGCTAGGCTGCACCCACTCCTTCTGACCCCAAGTCCACTCCCCCCGAGGCCCCTGATACAGCAGTTTCCCCATGATCAACAGGGGCCTTGCCATCAGGATGCCCTCTGTAGCACCTTCTGGCCTCCTAATGTGCCCAGCAATCCTCAAATCGGCCCCCAGGGCCGGGTCCTGCTCAGAGTGCTTTCGGTGGAAGGAGGGAGCCCCGGCAGGAGGGTCTGACCTGGGCGGGTGCTCTGAACCACCACCCCCAGTTCATCAGTCCCCATGGCAGGACTGGGCCCCAGAACTCCCCTTGGCTTTTGAGGGTCGAGGAGGGAAGCCCAAGGTCAGGGCAGGCCCTACCTGATGATGCTCCACTCGGGCTCGATCCGCACGATGGTAGGATCCTCCACGTACTGGAAAAACAGGTCCTGGTGGATCTTGGCCCTGTCCACCTGCACCATCACCTTCATTTCCAGCACCTCATCTGAGGACGTGGTGTTGCAGACGATGTAGGACGGAGAGCGCCTGCGGGAGGGAGATGGGGAGCTGGGCTCCTGGGTGTTGGGCGGGACACTGTGGTCCTGGGTCGGGGCCCTCCCGTGCCCCTCCCTGTTCATCAGGCTTGTCAGAGGCAGTGGGGGAGCAGCGCCCCGACACAAAGCCCTGAGAACTACTGACAAAGACTCTCTCCTTGACCAGACTGTAGACGGGTTCCTCTGAGCCCCCTTTTTGCCTAGGCTTCTTCCTGAGGCCCTGTCTTTGATTTGCCGACCCCCATTTTTAGCAAGAATCCTGCTGACTTAGTTTGGCAAGAACCCCCCCCCCTCCCCGATATCTGAGTACCCTTGGTATCTAATCAAACTCGCCTCCTTAACCCTTGATGTCTGGTCACCCTGACTGCCTTCTGCAAGAGTCCTGTTAAGCCGGTTTAGCAAGAGTCCTCCTAACCTCCTTTCCTCTTAGTAATTTTCCATCCACTGCCTCCCTCGCTCTGCCCCTTGGCTGTAAATCCCCAGCTGTCTGCTGTATCTGGAGTCAAGCCCAATCTCTTTCTCCACTGAGCCAGTCCTGACACCTGTTGCACTAGTCCTGAGCAAGCTCTTCTTTACCATTTTAACAAGTGTCGGAGCCGTTTTTTGTCTTGAACACTCAGGCAAGGCCTGGCCTGGCCTGACTTCAGATCTGTCGCAGCCCTCAGCATAGCTCTCTCCCAGGAAAATCTCTCTCTGCAGAACCTCACGCCAGCGGCGCAGGGAATGTCCCGGACCACACCTCTTCTGGTCCTGCATTCGGTGCACCTCTTGGCTCCCTCCCGACCCTCACCCCCGCCCCAGGTTCCTGGCTCATGGACGCTGTGCTCTCCTGGGACTGGATGGTGGAACCAGGGGAGGGAAAGTCGGCTGCCCCTGGAGGTTCAACCTCAGCCAGCTCTCGGCAATCCCGGCTGGCTCTGCAGCAGCTGCCCAGGAGCTAACCCACGGGGAAGGGGCCCGAGATTCCAAACTGTGTCCCGTGGAACCCTAGGGTCCTGCACAGTGGGTGGTATGCGGGCACCAAGGCTAAACCGTGGGCAACGGCACGATGGCCCGTTCCACGGAAGGGATGGCCTGGCAGGTCCCCGGGCTGAGCCACAGCCAAGTATGCCCAGAAAGTCCTCTCCCAAAGCGAATGGTCACTTTCTCAGGGAGGGGCAGGCACCTCCAGAAGGTTAGCCGGAAGTCTGCTGCCTGTCAGCCCCGCCCACCCTCTGGGCTGCGAACCCTGGAGCCTGCCCTGAGGTGAGTTACCTGTGGAAGAGGCAGGGCTGCTTCCCAAACATCACCCCCACGTTGCTGCCCGCGTTCAGGTTGGTGCCCGTGATGGTCACCTGTGTGCCTCCGGACATGGGCCCCCGGCTGGGCTTCAGGTCTGAGAGAGTCAGCGTCTGTGCAGGAAAGGATGTGGCCTGAGGAAGCACCCCACTCCCGGATTCCACTCGCCTTCTGGAACCCTTAGTCATGGCGGCCTCCCAGGGAGCAGGCTCAGTTTACCAAGGCCTGCGGGGACGGGCGAGCACGTGCCTCTCTACGCCAAGAACAGTCATAATCACATTAGCTACTACGCAGTGACCTTTTAAGCGACAGGCTTTATATTTTATGTGTATCTCCAGTGCGATATACATTTTTTTTCAATCGCCCTATCTGTTCTACAAGGTAGGCATTATTCCCCATCTAAAGACAAGGTTCAGAGATGTTAAGTAAAGTTTCCGAGGTCACAGAGCAAAGAAGCGGCCTGAGAACTGACTCCAGAGCTGGAGTTCTCCACCACCTCTCCAGTCTCCAGTGAGGGTCGCTTTCAGGAAGGTAAGCTGCCCCTTCCACGGGCCTCTCCAGAGAGCTGCCCAAAGCACCCAGCGGCCAGAGCAATGAGACGTGTGAGCCCCAGGGAAACCCAGGAGGAGAAGCAAAGAAGGGTCAGTGGACTGAGTGAAGAGACAGATTGGGGATGGGGGTGGGGATGGGGGTGGGGATGGGGGAGGATCTGTGAGCTGAGGATTTGGAGTCTCAGTTTGTTCTTTCATTAGCATTTTAATGGAAAAAACTTTCCTAAGTCCCAGGTGAGAAGCCTGTATCTGCATTTAAATGAAGATTTCTCTCTTCTCTTACTCCCTTAGAGAATTCTGCACCAAAAGTTGAACCCACTCAGCTCCTCGGAGCGGGCAGGCAACCTCCCCTCCGAGAGGCCTCGATCCATCGATAACACTAGGGGAGGAGAACAGAAGCCCCAGCGAAGCCTGCAGCCCCAAGGCCTGGCACGTGTGCGCCCCAGTCCCCACACAGGGCACACGCGTGGGGACATGCAGCAGCCCCGTGACACCCACCAAGCCAAGCCGAGGAACGGCTTATGCTGGCTCTGGCTCAACCCGAGACCCGCGCTATGGGGGGCGGGATGAGACTGCTGCAAGAGCCTTCCTTTCTCAGCTTTGCCTACGCCGTGCTGTGTGACTCAGCACAAGTCACTTACCCTTTCTGATCTCAAAGAATCAAAAAGTGGTCCTCTCAGAGGCGCCTGTTTTCTGGTTCTAACTTCCCACAGATGGTGCCTCCGCCCCACTGTCTGTAAAGGGAGAGCTTTCAGACCTGCCTCCTGCTGACCCCCCACCCCCCGGAGAGGAAAGGGAAAGTGAGGGAGTTACTTAAGGGGTAAGGGGCAACGTGGAGAGGAGAACAAGCTCCCTGGCAGCCTAGGGGTGAGGGGCCTGGAAGGGGTACAAGTGAGGAATCCTGCTGGCTTTGCAGTGGCCCTCCTGTGTGGGGCTGGCTGGGTGCTGAGTTACTCTGGGGGTGGGGAGAGGATGATATGGAGACACGTTTTAAAGTTGGGAGAAACTGTTAATTATTCAACATTTGCTTCATAAATATTTGTCAGTGGGTCTGCACGGGAAATCAAGTTCGGCATTATTTGCCATCTCTTCCCCTTGGCTCCCCCCCTGGATGGAGGCAAAGAGGGGGGAAAAGTGCTGCCTCTACAGAGATCTCCAGGGATAGAACTGGCAACAGCCCAAGAGTGCTGATCTGCGGTCTATGGGCCTTGGTGTCGGGGTTTTGGGTGAATAAACCCACACATCAGAGCCTGGCCCGATTTGTGGAGGGAAACTGAGGCAGACCCAAACCTCGGCACTGGGAGGGGCTCCCCAGCATCCCCAGGCCCTGAGAGGCCCCCCTGAGAAGGGGCTCGCCAGGGGCTTCCACGGGGGTCCCAAGAGTGCCACCTGCCAGCTGCCTGGCAGGGTGGGAAGGCAGTGAAGGCTCAGAGGTGCTGTGGGGGGGGCGTGTGACAGAGGGGCATTCTGTCCCTCCTGCCTCCCTGGTATGACTCACGGGGGACCTCTGCCCCTCATTCCCACCCCGAACCCCTCGGAGCTCTGTTGTCAGCAGTGAGGGGGGGTTGCTCAATGACCAGGTCCTTCATGCAAACTGGGGTCTGGGAGGAGACTGGGGTCCATGGCACCATTTCTACCCCCCACAGCTCTTCCCAAGCGGATGTGCATTGCCAGGATAGCGCCTCCAATAGAAAAGTGAACACGAGTCTGAGTCCCAGGGACCCACTGGACCAATGCGTTTTGTTGTTGTGGCAACAACTCGCACCTTCCCTGCCCTTCTGCTCCAATTTCTCCTCGTCCCCGTCAACCCCCCTCTCCCCACTCCCTTCTGCTCCCATCTTTTGGTGCCCTTCCATGTCACACCTTATGCCGGGAACAGCCTCCCCCTACTCGAGATCCATATGGAAAACTGTATTCGGCCTTAGGCAGATCCTGCCTTTCCTTCTGGCTCCTTCCTTGAAACCTTCCCGTAATACCTTACATCCAACCACATCCTGCTCCCAGGGTAGAAACACTCACGCAGGAAAGACCCTCCCTTTGAGCAGAAGGGGCTTTTGGTTGTCTACCACATAGATGTGTTATAAGAATTAAGCCCAAGAGCAGGTATCACAGAAGACAGAGACAGAGAAGGGAAGGGAGTCAGGCCACTCAAAGGCTTGAGGAAGGATTGCACAGGCAGGGCAGAACAGACCAAGGAACCTGGACAAAGTCTAGAGGCAGTGGGCACCCTGGGCTCTTCTTGAGCTGGGGGCTGACATGAAGAAAATGGTATCCCCCAGTGTGGCTGGACTAGAATGGGCTCAGACAAATGGCAGGGATTTAAGGGGGCCACTGCAGTAGCAAAGGGAATGGGAAAAGTAAGACTCCAGGACATGGTGATAGAGGGACTGACATCAGGAATTAGGGGAAGCCGAGCCACAGGCCACCAAGATGGTGGGCCTGGGTGACAGGCCACTGACAGAAATGGGCAAGGGAGGGGGACACGCCGTTTACGGGAGCTGACGGACCATGGGAGGTGATGGCAGGACATCCAGGGGGCGGCGGCCTTTGAATTAGTCACAAAGGTAAGAAGCCTGGCTGGAGACACAGCAGAGACAGCTGAGGCCCGAAGGAAACATCAGCTTAATGAAGTAGCGGCCGTTCTGGTAGCGTTCACTTTGTCACCGCAGAGACCACAGGATAAAAACTGTTCCAGGTAACTGACTGGCCAAGGAAATCCAGTGCTTGCTTTGGCCATGCAGCGGTGTCCTCCCTTTTACCACAGCTGCCAGGTAATTTCAGAGCCAGATTTCATACCCAGTTTTCGTATGCCACGCCACACCTCTCAACTGCTTGGGGAGCGCTGTCCGTGTCTCTGCCCACCTCAGTCTCTCTCTCCCTCTCGTTATCTCAACTCTGCTGGAATAACAATGTCTGTGTATATAAATATATATATATATGATATACTATATATATATACATTTATGTAAATATATATACATTCATCACTAGTTGTCTTAAGGTATATTGGGTTTAACTTGGAAATTCCCTCAAATCCTTTCCGAAGAAGGTGGGAGTACAAAGGCTAAACGAATAGGTAAAACTATACACATCCACTAAATCCATGACGTGTGTGTTCCTCTAAGTGAGCTCCTGTGTGGGTTTAGTGGCAGCCATGTTTATAAGGTTGGTTAGCTTTCAAAGGGTAGAGAGGGCGGAGTGCAGAGGTCAGGATCCAGGCAGAGAGGGGCATCTGAGGCACATCCCTCCCAGGTTCACACCCACCCCCACCCTCCGCCCAGTCACATCATGTGAAAGTCCTCCATCTCCTCTCTCCTTCTGGACTGTGGGCCTCCTGGGGCAGGGGCTGCATGGGGTCTGACTCATCACTGTAACACCTGCAAGCCAGGCCCATCAAACTATACTATAAAATGCAACCAATTAAGCAAGTATTTATCAAATAACCTAGGGAGAGGTATTGCAAGGTGATACATGGTTGTCAGTTAAAGGGAGGAAGAAGAAAGAGGAGGAAGGCAGATGAAAGAAGAGGGAGGAAGGAAGGAAGGAAGGAAGGAGAAAAATGGGCTTCTATGACATATTTCCGGGCATTTGATACCCAGTCATAAAATCCATCATTTCAGGTTTCCAGCTTCCAAAAGCAGCTCAGAATCATGAGGAAATGATCTCGTCACATCTGGCATTAACCAGAGAAGTTAACTGGATGGTAAAACAGTTTTGGCAATGATGCAATGTATGTAGCAGGGGATGTGCTCATGTCTCCAGCATCCCTGTCGTCACAAGGCAGGGAGGTTCCCAAGTCCCCCTGCTCACAGAACCCCTCACCAGGGCTGGTCTGGTGCCCTTTTCAGGGGCCAGGGAGGGTCCAGGCTGGAGGGAATGTGAGGGCAGGGGTGAGATCTGCAGAGAGGCCTTGCGGTGGGGAGGGAAATGTGGGGAAGGGTGTTGGGGCGAGAGGGAGTAAGACAGGGATAGGACGATGGTGAGTGAGGAAGGTGGGATGACTGGGGATAATGGGATGGAAGTGGTGGGGTGCCAGCACATGGGGAAAGGGCAGGGCACAGTAGTCATGGTGGCAATCATAGACATCGTAAAGGCAGTGACACTAGAGGCGATAAATCTATTTTATCTAATTTTCACAATAATACCATGGGATAGATGCTTATGATTATCATCCCCATTTTACAAATGGAGACACTGAGGCACAGAAAATTAAACAACTTGCCCAAGTCCACCCAGGTAATAAGCGGCAGAGCCAGGGCTCAAATCCCAGGAGTCCCCAGGCACAGCCCACATCCTCACCCACCGTGTCACGCTGACACTCAGCCAGAAGGGGACATTGGGGCCCGAGAGCCAAAGCAACCTCCCTGGAGCTGCAGCCCAGCCCAGCCCAGCCCAGCCCAGCCCAGCCAGGATGTGAATCCAGGTCTTCCCGGCTTGCAAGGCTGTGCTCTCAAGCGCTGCAGGACGGGACTCCCACGACTTTGGCCTGGGTTTGCCCACAGAGGTCTAGAAGGGCTCAGCAATCATGGTAAAGAGGTCTGTGGCCTGTGCCTGGCCAGGCCGTTGGTGGCCGGGACTCACCATGAAGTAATAGAGCTGCGAGGACCTGGCCATGAACTCGGGCCGACACACAGCCACACAGATCTCCACGAAGCCGGCGTGCTGGCTGGGCTTGGCCTCCCCCATCTCACACACGATCCTGCAGGGTGGAGAGGACAGACCCCCATGGGTCACAGGAGGGTCACAGGCCTCCTTGCCGTGACCCCTGGGCCCTACACCTACCCAGGCCTCCTTCTCTGTAGTAAGATCTCAGGGATGGGCAGGGAAGGAGGAGGTGAAAGATACCTGATTCCTCCCTTCGGGGGCTCCTCCCTGGTTCTCAGGAAATGAGGAAGTGTGACCCACAGGGGTCTCCTTAGAGGCTCTCGGTAAAATGTGACTTAACCAAGGGCACACAGCCATCAGACAGGGACCTCGGAGCAGGGACCTAAGGTTTGCAAGTCCTCGCCTAGGAGCTCTTTGCTCCCAAGGCATGGACTACCCCAGGCAATGCTTTCTGCTCCCAGTCCCCACCGGGGGCCTGGCAGGGGAGGGGGTTTTCATGCCGGGGGGAGGGGAAAGGGTGGGGGAGAGTCATACATTCTCCCCTTTAAAAATTTTTTTATTGTTTCACTTACAAAATTGGTTCATACCCTTTGAAAGCGAGACAATATCAAAACGTGACAGTAAAATAAAGTGTGCCTTTCTTCACTACTATCTCTCAAAACGGTGGTGTATAAATAAATCCTTGCAGACCTTTCTGTAGACCTATGCAAATATATAACATATATAATCTCCATTTTATAAATGAAGAACTGAGGCACAGAAAAGTTTGGCAACTTGCCCAAATATATAGATGTGCCCATATATCCACGTGTGTATATATATTTATGTCTGATATTACGCACGCATATAAACATAAATGGGTATATATACACGTATACAATTATATACAAATGTACATATGTAAAGAAACATATACATGATTTTAAAAATAAAAGTGGAACTTAACCACCCATTATTTTTAACCCCTCCCTTTTTACTCAACAAAACAGCATGGACTTTTCCTAATGTCACAGTACACACAGCTCCGCTTTCTTCTTTTTAACAGCTTCATGGTATTTCGTAAGAGGCCTGTGTCATCATTTATTTAACCAGCCTCCTATTGTTATATATTTAACTTACCCTGATTTTTCTCCTACTCCAAATAACCCCGCCAAATGAACCAACCTACACACCTCCTTAAGCATTGCATATTTATTAAAACAGATTTCTGAGAAGGATTATTTGTGCTTTTAATGTTTGATAGTAGTGGGAAATAATGGTCCAGAAGGACTATCCCAATTTTTCCTTCCATCAACAGCAACTGAGTGGGATTACTTCACTCTTTGTCCAACACTAGATATTATCAGTCCTTTAAAATTTTTTCTAATACAATAGGAAAAAAAATCTCAATTTCATTTTTATTCCCCTGATTACTGGTGAGGTTGCATGTATTGTATGTGTGTGTGTGTGTGTGTGTGTGTGTTTAAATCTTATATAGCCTTCCCTGTGACTTGTCTGATGCCCTCTCTTTATTTCGCTGATGGATTATCTTTTTGTAGGAGCTTCTGAATTAGGAGAATTAACTTTTCTCCATAATAAATACTGAAATTATTTTCTCCCAGTCGATCCCTTGTTTTTCAACTTGGTTTATAAAGTCTTTTGCCATTTGAAAGTTTAAAACTATCTGTGTGGTTCAACTGCTCATTCTTTTACTTTATGGCTTTCACGTTCTGTGTGAGAGTCTAGCAAAAATATATGCTTTTCTGTTCAGATAACATAATTAATCCATGTTCAGTTTTTTAAAAAGTACATAAAAGCACTTGCCATACCTAAATTCCACTCCCACCCCAACTGCATCACCCAGAGGTATCCATTGTCAACATATTGGTGTACAAGTTTCCAGTCTTGCTTTCCTTTTACAAAATTAATTATAAACTCTGTATTCTGCTTGGGAAGCTGTGTTCTCACTTAATATACCTTGAGTATATGCCTGGTCATGGTTCTTCTACATATCACATTTAATGGTTGTGTAGTTTACTGTCCTATGTATAGACAATAATTTATTAAATTAATTAATTCCCTATTTTTAGATATACAAATTGCTTCCACATTTTCACTGTTACAAATAAGGCCAAAATAAGCATTCTTGCAAATAACTATTTGTGCATTGTTTATTTAGGGAAAGTTCTAAAAGTATTATGCCCAGGCTAAAGATGTTTGACCTGCATTTCCAAACTGCCTTCCAGGAAGGTCGTCCCAATTTACCCTCCCGACATGAATGTATGAATGTGCCATTTCTTATGCCTCTCACCTGCACTGGGTGGGCATTAACTTTTAAAAATTGTTCCCCATTTCATTGGTTACTACTGATGTTAAACATTTTTTTAATATGACTTTAGTTCTTTGTCTGTCCTGTGAATTGCACATTCATGCTGTTTGCTAATTTTGTGATAGTTGCCTTTTATCTATATCTTTTATCTAACCTCTTTAAATGTTAAGAAAAATCATACTGTAACAGGCCATAACAATACTCTCAGTTTATCATTCATATTTTTACTTTGCACACAGAGTTTTTGGTGCACAAGTTTTGTCTTACATACTCAAATCTCCTAACCTTTTCCTTTATAATTTTTTCTTTTGCAGTTATACCTGGAACACCTTCCCTTTCTTGAAATCAAATAAATTCTCACCTGCATTTTCTTCTAATCCTTTCACATTTTCATTTTTTACCCTTAACTCTTTAATCCATCTGGAATTTACTTTGGTGTATAATGTGAAATAAGAATCTGATATTGTACTTTTTCCAAGGGGTGAAATTGTACCACTTATTGAATGAGCTTTGCTTTCCTTGCTGATTTGAAATGTCATCTTTATCACATACTAAATTTTTATGTATCAAGATTCTTTTTCTGGTGTTCTATCTTATTCCACTGATCTAACAAGTATCACGATATTTAATCTCGTGGCTTTATAATATTTTTTTTTTCTCTTTTTGCGGCACGTGGGCCTCTCACTGCTGTGGCCTCTCCCGTCGCGGAGCACAGGCTCCGGACGCGCAGACTCCGGACGCTCAGGCTCAGCGGCCATGGCTCACGGGCCCAGCCGCCCCACGGCACGCGGGATCCTCCCGGACCGGGGCACGAGCCTGCATCCCCTGCATCGGCAGGCGGACTCTCAACCACTGCGCCACCAGGGAAGCCCTATAATATTTTTTATATCTGGCTATACAAGTCCAGAGTAGGGTGTTTTAAAGTTCCCCAAATCACAATATATCCGTAGCAGCCTGCTTTGGTTTTGTTCTAGGAAGGACAAAAAGTTGAAGGAGCCACAGAAAGGTTTTTGGGTAAGTAAGTGATGATGGACCAGGATGGGTCCTACCAAGCCTGGAGCCTTCAATCATCTTATCTACTACGAGTGTTTTGGGAAGAACCAGACGGAAATCAAGGAGGAATTGAGGACGGCAGGACTGATGGTTCCAGAATCACACAATCTGGGTACGACTCAGCCAGCACAAGCATAAACGCACTCACCTACCTAAGTGAGCCCTTGCAAAGAGTCAATAACTTATGCACACGGGGACAAGTGGCAAGGTTGCACTCCGGGAGGGGCAGCAAACAGGGTGTAGAATATAGATTCTATTGCGCTGGTGAGTATTTATTTCATGCTTGTGTTTGCTGGGCTGGAAAATTGTATTTACTTATTTACAAGGCAATACATGACTCACAAACCTTCCCTGCCATGTAGGTTAGAGGTCAAGGTCACTCGTTGAATGGCCCACTCCGTGGACCAGCAGACTTTGCTGGGGAAAAACAATCCAAGTCCCCACAGGCCTGAGAGTGGGTGTGAAGGTTCATTCTCAGCCTCCATAGAGGGGAGCATAGGATTAGCTTCTTCTGTAATTGGGGGAGGACAGCGGTGGGGAGTTAGGGACAGCGGAGGGAGCTCGGGTAAGGAGCTGAACTCACACTTCTGCAGATTTTGATTTTGCTTTGTCTTGTCCCTACTCAACCTCACACCTCAAGGAGGTAACGATCACTTTCCCCTCTTCTCCCAGCCATCTCCCCCTTCCCCTTTCTGGACTTCCCCCAATATGGCAGCTAGCTAGTTCGGGGGCTGGGGAGTTGTAGGAGTCCCCCACACCCTAGAACGTGAGGGACATTCTCCTTTTCTGTCCATAAGTTCTAAGACCATCTATTGTTGATCGGGGAAGGTAAGTCAACCCCAACCGTCTATTTATATGGACTTCTCTTCCCTGCTCCTCCCATGTCTCAGACGGCCTCCACTTACTGTTCCGCAGGGATGTAGCCATCTACCAAAGGGCTGCACTCCACGCCGGCCACCTTGACGTGGGAGGCGATGTCCCGGAATTCCAGGCCCAGGTTCTCCCCTCGGATGGTGACCTTGGTGCCCCCTTCCCGGGGGCCTGTCACTGGGATTATCTAGAAGGAGGAAGCACAGTAATCAGACACCAAGACAGAGCGATCCCCCACTGCTGACGGGGCAAGGGAGAGGCTGCTGGCTTTTTCCTATCTCCATTCCATTCCCTGAGTTGAGTCCAAGTCCACGAGGGCACCCAGGTCTGGGACCGTCAAGGGGCAAGAGCCTCTGGTAGAATAGTCTGTGTTTGTGTATGGTTTTAGGAGCAGCGTTCAAAGCCCCTTGTTCCTCTTCGCATCTCACGGAAGAAGAGAGAGAACGTGATCTGCAGTGTTACTGGGTAATTCACAGAAGATCGGGATTAAAGCCTTCCAGCATTTGCTCGTGTTGTTTCCACTCTCAATGAAAATGAACAAGCCTCCTATCAACCCACACAGCCCTCCACACGATGGCATCTACCCAGCTTTCAAGAGCCTTGTCAAAAGTCACTTCCCCATCACCAGATGTTCTCTCGGTTTCTCTCCACTGAGATTTCAGGACACCTTCTTTGTGCTCTTTTCACAGTAACGTTTGGGTCGGATTCCCCACCCTGCAGCCCCCCTACCCCCACCTCTTCAGATCCTGAGTCCCTGAGAGCAGGGATGGTGGTGCCTCCTTTCTCTGTGTGAACTTTCCAGTGATGGCACCATATTTTATTTCTTGAGTTGTAATTGTACTGAAAACCCCAACTATCCAAGCATCTTCCTGGAGTTAGAAAAGCCTTCGTCACTGCTCCTCTGCCTTCATTGTTTGGCTTGGTTCATTTGGGTTTAATTTAGACTTTACCCTCATACACTTGCCTAAAATGACTGGCTTTCTCTCCTAAGACATCACTGTTGATGCTAAAAACCCATGACTGCAATGTTAGGATTCAGCCACCAAGGGCCTGCTTTGAGGTGGCGGCTCAAAGTTCACGTGATCTAATTATAACCTCCCACAGCAGTGACCTTAGTGCAGAAGACATTCCATGCCAGCCTCTCCTGGCATTTGACAGACCAGAGAAGGGCCCATTTCCTGTTCCTGGTGTCTCTGAACACCAGCACCTGGATCTCGGCCAACGTCAATGGGATCACAACTGGAGGAGCCCAGGTAGGCTACCTCTTACTATCTCCTACTCTCTCCGTCCCCCCAGGGTCACAAGTGGGGGGTTCCATCCTGTGGGGAGGGTGAAAGGTGGGGAAGGGAGTGACAGCTTTGCCGGGCTTTGTAGGCTGTTCACCTACAAAGCTCAAGATACTTCCTGCTTCTCACATATGCAGGTGTGCACGTGAGTGTGAGCGATCATGAGTGTGTGGGTTTGCACATGCACGTTCCCACTGCAGTGAAAAAAAAATAGGTTCTTTGGAGACACAGGCTTGTTTCTGTGTGAGGGAGATAGACAGATAGAGGGGGGGGTGGGCAGTGGGAGTCCCTGTCCTTCCCAGATGCCTGCCCAACTAGTCCCCAAAGCGCCACTGGCACCTGGCAGCAGCATCTGCATGGTATTTCAGCCCTGGCTTGTCGTCCTGAAAAGGGAGTTTTATCTCTGGCCCAGTCCATGGTTCCCCAGGATCCCTGGAGGGCTGCTGCCAGTACGGAGCCAGTAAATAGCGTCCGTCGCAGGGAGGTTTGTTTAATTTGCCATCTCCTCCCTGTGATTTTTTTGGTCTCAGGCCAAGAAGAAAGCCAGTCCCACCGTTTTCACCAGACACACCATTAGCAGTCCTGAGAGGCAGCCCCCTGGGGGATGGCTTCTTGCTACGGGGTTCTGAGGGTGGGGGGCGGCAGGAAAGGGTGGGGGGCCCTCGTTCAGATGTGGCGCCAGAGGCATCCACCTGCCCTCCTTCTCCAGATAATTCTGTAGGTAAAATACATAAGTATCTTTCCCCAGCTTGAGAATCACTGTTGAGATTCCTACCCATGCAGGAGACTGAAGTCAGGGCTGAATGAAGCTCTCAGCACCTGGAAAACCAGGAATGTGGAGGGTGAAGGTGCCAAAGTGGGGGGCACATCTAGAGGGCCACACCCGAGAGGCTGCTTTGCCAGAGGAAGCTGCTTACCCACAAGTCAAGCTCCTTCCTGCTTTTACACATCCCCGGTGGGCATGCAGCATTTGTGAGGAAGGGTCGAGGGAATGTATGGGTGTGTTTGCCTTTGTGGTGGCAGAGGACAGCAACCCAGTAATCAAGAGACTTGGCCTTCAGGGTCCCTTGATTTACACTTTGGTCAGAGTAAATCTGAGCATCGGACTTTTCATGTGGGAAAGGGTGATAACAACCTTGGCCTTGGCAGGCATCATGGATTGAACTGTGTCCCCCTAAATCCATGTGTTGAAGCCCTAAACCCCAGCACCTCAGAATTGTGACCTTCTTTGGAGAAAGGGTCTTTATAGAGGTAGTCAAGTCAAAATGGGGTCATTCAGGTGGGTCCTAATCCAATAGGGCTGATGCCCTCATAAAAAGAGGAAATTTGCAGAGACACACATGGCAGGAAGTCAATATGAAGAGGCACAGGAAGAAGACAGCCACCTACAAGCCAAGGAGAGAGGCCTGGAACGGATCCTTGCCTCACAGCCATTAGAAGGAGCCAACCCTGCAGACACCTTGATCTCAACTTCCAGCCTCCAGAACCGAGAGACAATACATTTCTGTTGTTTACAGCACTTCACTGCAGCAGCCCTAGGCAACCACACAGCAGGGTTGCTGTGAGGCCGGATGAAGTGAGGGATATGAGGATATTTCACAAACTCTGAAGCACCACACAAATGTTTGGCCTGTGATTGTGCCCGCTGTTGTAAGGGTACCAGATACGGGTGTTTGTGAAACTGCACAGAGCTGGATGCCCAGTGTCCCCTCACTACGGACGGACAGACTGAGCTTCCTTCTCGTCTTCTTCCCTCTGTCCCCCCGTGGCATTATTATCATCAGCATCAACCATGGCAAAGAGGCACCGAGCACCTACAATGAGCTAAGTGCTGGGCCACAGGTGCAGATGTGTCAGACACCATCCTGTAGCTGAGACATGCACGTCTTTCCCTTATTTTACGAGCGGAGCAAGGGATTCCAGCCCGGCTGTGGGGTACCTTAGAGGGTCTTCGTGCCGGGAGTGTGGAGGTGAAGACACCAGGGCAGTGATGGGCTTAGACACGTGATTTTAAAATGATTTTAACAATGTCAGTGATCAACGAGGAGGAGGAGGGTGATGAGATCCCCACGGGCTGGGCATGCAGCCAGAATCTTGCATGGATTCGCTCATGTAATCCCTGTCACTCCCCTGTGAGGTGGACGCTTTGACCCAGGGCACGGGTGAGCAAACTGAGGCCTGGAGATAGAGATGAGGTAGTCCCAGGGGACCCAACAATTACTTGGGATTAGCCAATGGAGCTGGGACTCAAACGCTGCTCTCTGTGATCCTCCGTCTGCATCTTTAGCACTGCCCCGTCCCTCACGACTCCTTGTTCCATGGGCCCGTGTCCCCTCTGTCCTCCTGAACTGTGCTCCTGGTCTGTTTCTGCCATTTTACAGCTTAGGTCTTGCTTCGTGTGAGTCCCTAGGCCTCTCCACTTCGACCAGCTCCACCTCTCCGGGGCTGGGCTTCACACCCTTGACCCCCAGGCAGCCTCCACGCACAGGCTGACTGCTTAATGAGGCTGCAGCTGATGGAGCTTCATGGCCTCAGGACTCTTGGAGACAAGGAAGGGGTGTCGAGGATCTCGGACGCAGCTTACACGGAGACTCCATAGGACAGTCGAACCCTCTCTGCTCTCGACCTCCCTTGATGAGGGAACGGCCTCTGAGCCAAGCCTAAAGCTGCTATGGATTTGCAGGGAAATGCTGGGCACCTGGTGGTCACGGGGGACACCATGCCAGCCATGGCTCCCAGGGCCCTGCCCGTGGCAGGATAGGGCTCAGCGGCCCAGAGCGCGCCCAGCGGACCACGGCTCACCTCTGTGATGCGGGGATTCGTGCACTTGCTGTTGGTGCCCGACAGCTCCAGCCAGTGGCTTTCGTGGATGGGGCAGTGCTGCCGGAGGGTACACTGGCCCTGGCCCTGGCACCAGCCGCATTCGAAGTCCGGGTCCGCCTTGAGGCACAGCCCGCAGCTCTCACGCATGGCGCCGCACTTATAGAGGTGAACTGTGGGCAAAGGGCAAGGGGGGGCTTGGAGGTGGGGGCAGGGGGCTGGGAGGGGCCCGGGAGTGTGGACCAGGAGGGCAGTGCTGGCCTGGATGATGGGACGTGAGGCGGCCTCGTCCCCTCCGCCCTCTGGCCCGCGCTGCTCCCTCTACGGTACTCCCAGCAGCCGTCCCCCTGCGGTGAGCAGTCACAGAGCAGTGAGGGCGCTGGGGAGGCACAGAGAGCGGACTTGGCTTGGGTGGGGGGACGGAATGGCACTGCCCACCCATGGGAGCTGCTCCTCCCTCCCCAGCCTGCCCGGGCCCTCCCTCCGCACCTTTGTTCTGAGCTGGGTTATCAATGTTGAAGTGCCCGTTCCACACGACTGTCAGCTTCACCGGCAGGTTGTTGATCTCCATCCCTTCATAGGAATACTGCAGCCAGGACCGGGAGGAAAGGAGAAAGCTGGGTCACAGAGATTTCAAGGGGGGGCCCAATGTTCGGCCTGGGGTCCGCAGAGTGCACGGGGTCAAAGGCAGGCCAAGATGGTGCGTGCATGTGTGTGTAAGCACACATAAGCATGGGTGGGCAGGGTGGGGATGCACACCTCAGGGGACCAGAACAGGGGGTCAAGAAGCTAAGGTGGGGAGATGCCAGGCCTGGGGGGACACCCATTTGGAATCTGGGTTCACAGAGCAGATTTGAGTAAGTGGCTTGGCCACCTTCTGCGGAGGCCTGTTCCTGCCAGCTGGGCTCTCCCGTGGAAGTTAGTGAGAGAGGGGCCTGCTCCCGCCCTGGCTGCCCAGGGGAACGTGCCAGTCCTCAATGTGACTTTGGGAGCTTTAATTTCTGGGACATGTTCAGGCGAGGTGGGTGCTTTACCAGAGACCTGGCCAAGCCTGATCTATTTGCAGGCAGGGAGAGTGGTTGCAAAGGGGAAGCAATGAAGGAGCTGTACTCTTCAGGGGATGAGTGGCTGAGGGTTAACAGAGAAGAGGACTGGGTGAGACCTCAGAGGTGAGGTGGGAAATCCTGAGGTCACCCTAGGGCACAAACCCGGGAATCTGGGTCAAGACTCCAAAGGCTCCAAGACAGAGCAGGGGCCCCAGCTCCACAGCTGCCCATGGTGGGGCGGCAGGGAGCTGCCTCTAGGCCTCTGGGCCCTGCTTCCCTGCCGAGCTCTCCTCTAATGCTCCACCCAGCTGGGTCCATCCCATGGGGCTGCGGTGCTAAGGGGGAGTGGGGGTGAAGTGGGAGGTACCTCTCAGGCAGCCCCCAGTATGCCCGCCCCCATCTGCCTTCTGACAGCAGGCATTCTCTCTCCCCGGGGAAGGCGGGCAGGCAGCAGGAGCTTGGAACCTGCCCTGGGCAGCTTTTCCAATCCCTACCTGATGATTGTCTCATGATTCCCCTAGATTCTGCCCACCACAGGGGCTGGGATGGAGGATCAGAGCTGAGACAGGTTTTCTGCAGAGGAGGGGCTGAGGATGGGCGATTTGTTGGAAGAGTTCAGTCCAGGAGACTTGGTCTGAAGTCGTGCTTGCAGAGCCAGTGGGCTCTTTTAATGCAGAGTTTAAGTTTGGTGGGGCTGGGCCGTGGGGATGTTCGCGGCTGTTTTGTCAGGCGGCTGATGCTCCCTCCTTCATCGAGGGGAGGGCAGCGCAGAAACTCGGGAATGCACCGGCTCTGGAGGGTCTCAGGGCCTCTGCCTCTGTAGCTTATCCGTAGGGGCTTCTAAAGGAGATGTTATCATCTTAACCTGGGAAATTGCCCTATATTCCTGAGTGACAGAACGTGCTCCATGATGAACGTGCTGATGCTGTCCTCCTGCAGAAACCTAAGTAGGGTGTGTGTCCAGCCTTCTTCGGGCTCTAACCTAGCACACCAGAATTTTTCACTAACTCCCTGGTGATGACGCCCAGGCCAGGGAGCCACATGTGGTGTTTGTCCCACAATGGCGGTGGTTTGCCGTGTACCATCCACACTCTTGTATAAGCTCCCTCGAGATCGATGACACCTGGGCCAAGGCCAGGGTCTGGGCTGAGCCATAGAATAAAGCAAAGCTCCCTACCCCTGCAGAAACAACACTGGAGAATTTTTTTTTGATCATCCCATAACTCAGCTGGGGACTCACAAGCTTTTTGCCACGTAGCCCACTAGCCAACTCCCCAGAGATTAAGTTTTTCGCGTCTGGGTGGGTCATTCCAGGTCGTCCTGAGTTTTCTCAAGAAAAACCTCTTCCCCTTTCATGGTGGTCTATGGACCACCTTCATCAGAGTCATGGGGGTGGGGCTGGGGATGAGGTCTACTAAATGCAGATTCCAGGGCCCCACCCAGACCTGCCGAATTGGAATCTCTGGAGACAGGAGCATTTCCAGTTAGGTACCCTGAGTCTGGTGCTGCTAAAGTTAGAGAATCGCTGCTCCTTGCCATCTGCTAGCAGCAGGGAGACAGAGGACAGCCAAGGGGTAAGTGTGGGGGGGCGTGGGGGGAGAACCCTTTCCAGACGCCCCTTCCCATCTCCTCCTCTAGCCAAGCTCCACTGCCCCCATCCTTCCCGTCCCCTTCCTCCAAGGCCCCAGTGGGGGAAAGGTGGCAGGGGCCAGTGTCAGGCTGCTCCGACCTCTAGGAGGGATGCTGGTGGTGCCTAAATCGGCATCGAAGCCAGGCTCCTGCCTCTGAGGTCCGGGTCTGTCCAGGACCCAAAGTGGAAGCAGCAGGCAGCAACCAGGGGCGTGTTGGCTGAAGATCAAGAGAACCTTCAGGCCCCTCTCAGGAAGGACCTGAGATCCCCCAGAGAGCAAGGCAAGACATACCGCCCATGTATGCATGGGAGTGTCTGCGTGCATGAACGTCTTTGCATGCGTGCATGAACGTCTTCGCATGAGTGCTGAAGCAAGAAGAGGTCTGTGCACATCCGTAGGATCTATGCATTCAGATGTGCGTGTGCATGTGAGCACACACGGGCACACACGTGTACTGCCGTGTAGGGGCTCCGCAGTGACCGGCTGTGTGAAAGTGGGCAGAGGATCCGAATCTCAGACTCCCCACGTGGAAAGTGGGAATTACACGCAGTGCGTACCTCACGGGATTGTTGGCAGGGTTCAAGATAACCATCCGATGCTCTGGGCACAGTGCCTGCTGCAGAGAATGAGCACCCAAATATTATCGTGTATTTGAATCTATGTGTGTACACTTGGGGATGCTGTGCAAAAATATACCTGTGTTCCCTGTGTTTCTGTTTACGTGGAATAATAATAGCAGCACTTATTGAGTGTTTCTGCACCAGACACTTGGTACATATGGAGATGGATGCATATGAGAACACTTATGTGTTCAGATGTGCGTGTGTGTGCACGCATTTTCTTTTTGAAGGAAAAATACAAAAGGCTTTAAGGATCAAATATGCCGGGCATTGCTTCCTCTTTCTCCTCCCCATTCCTGAGGTCTCAATTCTAAAATATTACAGAAATCATTAACCCCGGTGTTGCCCACCAACCCCTTGACCTTCCCCCTCTAGGGAGGTCACGCTCCCTCCTGGAGATGCCCTCTCTCCCCCTTGACCTGCATCCTGCAGGGGGAGGGGCGGACTGCTGGGGGCCCTGGACCACTGGCTCGCATCCCCCGCCACGCCCCACCTCTGCTCCACTGAGCATTTATGGAGCCCTCTATGATCAGTGGGCAGTTGGTCCGCACAAAGCCCAGAGCTGGGGGAAGAGTGTTTCAGGCTCCTATGGGCCAGGAGGTTAAGGGTCTCCGTCAAGGTCTGGCTCATCGTGGCCCAGCTCTTGGACGATGCTGCTTATCACCTGGGGAAAGAGTGAACCCCCGTTTCCCTACCTTCTAGAGCAAAGAGAAGACCTCTGTATAATTTGGACGCTCTTCCCTCCAACCATTCCCTTGTCTGAGATATTTTGCTGGAAAGTTCTATCATTCTCTCACCAACGTAAGACACCAGTGTATGCTGTGTCCATCTCCAGGACCCCAGAGACTCAGCAGACCCATTCCCAGCTGTGTTCCAGTAAAGCAGGAAGGGGGAAAGTTTACCCCCTATCGGCCTCCCTGTCCTTGTTTTGCACGCAGTAAACTGGGGCACCACGAGAAACCATGGGGCCACCGTGGGTCAGTGGAAGATGGGCCTAGAGCCCTAAGGCCTCATGGCTGGCACTGTCGCCGGCCAGCTGTCCCCTGCGGCCCACTGACTCCCGTGATTGCCACTGGCTGAGGGGTGGGACTGGGCACTATTATTAGCAGCACTTGACATCTCCTGGAGCCTCTGTCTAAAGGAAGCCACGAATACCCACAGTTGCTTCTAACTAACCCTCCTCCAACTGCTGCCTGTGAGCTGCCCTGTTCTCTGCCAACAGGCCCCTGAGGGCTACAGTGATTGGCCCAGGGCCTGTCCCCAAATAGTGGGCTGGAAGTGACCTGCCTGTCCACTCAGCCCTGTGTCACCCCATGCAGAATGCTCCTGTGTCTCTCTTTTCCTTCTCTGCTCTCCTCTGAGACCTCCTCTGCCACCAAAAATCAAGGGTGGTGGGGCGGGGTTGATTTCTCTGTTGGATCCTTCTCTCCTCCTCCCCCCATTCTAGAGAGGTCATTTAGAAAATGAAACAACAGTAACTTTTATTCCACGATCCTCTCTGAGGCAGATCAGACCCTGCTATAAAGTACTCAGTTGCTGGTTTTGGCCTAACCTTTGATTAGGGGGTGTGTTATGAAACTGGGTTTAAAGTTCTGAATTTGCTGCTTACTTGCTGCGTGACCTGGGGCTGGTCACTTGCCCTCTCTGGGCTTTAGAGACTCACCCGCCCCCAGCCCAGTCACAGGATCAAGTAAATATTCTCTCAGGTCTATTCCTGCCCTGATGGTACGTTGGTTGTTTTCCATAACTATGGTAAGGGAGGCTTGCCCCTGATTATGACCCCAAAATTTTTTTAAGGAAGTCACTTGACAGCAAGCAGCACCCTGGCCCAAACAGCATTTCAACTGGGATCCCACTGACTCCCTGAAAAGAGAGGCTCTTGGGAGGTCAGAGCTGAGCCCTCCTGAACTGTGTGATTCCAGCAGGTCCTGGTAGGCAGAGGGGACCCTCCTGGAACCTACTCTTTGTGGGGTACACCTCCTGTTGCCTCAGTTTCTAAGACTTGAAAATGGTAGAGAAACAAACATTCCCATCACCTTTCTTACTAGGGTGTTGAAGTGAAAAATGCAGGCAGGCAGAGTAGACTGAGCTGGCCAAGTTGCTTTGGAAGCAGGGCCTGGAGGCACTGAGAATTGTCCCTGGGGGTGGGAACGAGAGAGAACGAGGGAGACCAGAGCCGGGGCTGGAAAGGCCACAGGGCCAGTGGGGGAGCTGGCAGGCAGTGGGTGCACTATTAGGGCACACTGTGTGGTGACCAGGGGTCAGGAGAAGGCTGTGGGCAGCAGGGGGCTGCTGACCCATTGTTGGTCCAGCATGGACCCAACCTGGATTTCTAAATACTGGGCAGGGTTTGTGTGGATCTACACAGCACAGCCCCGGGGGGCTCCTTCTTATTCCAAGGCTCCTTTTGCAGGTGCTGGTCTGTCTCAGAAGCCTCATGTGCTGGCAAACAGCCTCTGTGTGGCTGTACGGGCCGAGGTGCGCCTTTGTGGGCTCAGATGAGGCCCCTAGGTCAGCCCTGGTAGGAAGTCAGGACCCAGGGTTTCCAGAGCTGCTCTCAGGAAGGAGGATGGGCATGCCCTGTAAATACATCTGTCCACAAAGAGCGCTCAACAGCCCCAAGGTGGGCCCCAAAGCCCCTTGCACCGCAGCCCCTGTTGGGTCACCACGACAGGGCCACACCTGCAGGCAGACACTTGGTGGACTTGGCTGGGCTGGCAGGGTTAGAGGAAGCAGTTGTTGGGGGGAGCTGAGCGGTTCTGTGGGTGTTTGGGGCAGTCCTGCCGAGCGGAGCTGATCTGACCCTAGGAGAGAGCGCCCCGGCAGGTGGGGACACGGGGCGGGTACTCACAGAGGTGTTCTGGCACTGCACGCTGGAGCTGTTGAAGCGCAGGGCGGGCACCCTCTGCTCGCTGCCCTGGATGCTGAGGATGCACTCGTACCCGCGCTGCCCTGACTGCGGCTGGGGGAGGTTCTTGGCCTTGAGAGTGATGGGCTTGATCACCTCCACGGGCACCAGGATCTTGTCCAGTCGCAGCAGCTGCGGGCAGTCCTGGGGACAGACAGTGAGGCTCAGGTCGGGCAGCGGGAAGCCGAAGGTGCGGGAGCCCCTGGTATCACCCAGATGTTCTCAGACTCCACCCTCCCCAGGACCCCCCACGCACGGCCCTCGGCGCTGCTGCCCACCCCCGACTACCATGGAGGAGGCAGTGAGACTGAGCAACCCGGGTCCCGGCATCACCACCTTTAGGCCCCTCCTCACAGAGCTCGTCCCCTGCCCTCTTCAGCTCCTTTTTCAATGCACTCCAGACCCTCTGGTCCAGACTCCCGGTGGTCCCCTCTCAGCGCCCTCCTCCCCTAGCAGACTGACCCTGCTGGCTGGCCGTCCTGTCCCACTTTGGGCTGAAGACCGCTTTGCCTCAGCTCCACGCTGCCAAGAGCTGGGACAGAAGTGCCCCAGCGAGCAGCTACACAGTGACACAAAGCCCTGGGCCGAGGCTCTGGAATGTGAGTCTGGAAGGGGTGGGAGGATCTTCCATAAGGCATTTGGGAATGTTCTGAAATGAGCCCCAGAGTCCTTTGAAATTCAGAAGCTTCTGACTGAGCTCCAGGGATGGCCGGACCCCAAGAACATGCCCCTCAGAGCAGGTACACTCCGAGTCCCCTCCAGCTGCTCCTCCCTGAGCCAAGGGGGGCCCCTGAACACATTCGGGCCTGGAGGAAATGAACCACTGGGCCCCTTTTCGCTGGAGCAATCAGCTCTGTCCAGAGGGGGCTGGGGGGAGAATGGGGTCAAATAAGGAGCACGGTGCTCGGCCCTGCTGGGAGGCGGGAGCTGGTGTGTGGCTGGATTCACAGGAGCTGCGTGGAAGACAGCCTTGGCCTGGGCAGGAGTGAGGCCCCGGGACAGGCAGGTCCCACCAGCCCCAGATTCCTCCCCCTGTGGCACTGTTTGGGGCGTGCCCACCAGACAGATGGCTTCTGGGCAGGTCGACAGACAAAAGCATGGCTCACGCATCCTTCGTGAGGACGCTGCCCCGTGGGCTCACTACTCTCAGGGGCCCCCCTGACCTCAGCCCACTTCCCCAGCAAAGCAAGGTAGAAAGGAGGCCAGGGGAAGGGCAGATGGGAGGGGCCCCGGGCAATCAGGCACCCGGCGGCTGTCTCCCCCCGGGGTCTGAAAACAAACATGAGCCCCTCGGTCACTGAAAGCTGGAGGGAGAAGAGCTCTAGGGCCGCTGAGCTTCTGACGAGCTGTGGAACCCTGAGCTCATCACGCATCAATCCCCACTTTGAGACTCAGCTACCTCATCTGTCAATTGGGTGGCATCCAAGGCCCCATTCGGCTCTAACCAGTCCTGAGTCCATGATTTGGGTGGTCTCACCTCTGTTCTTCCCGATTACCCTGTAGCCTTGCTTTAGGGAAGCACCCCAGGCCCATTAAATGAATGCCCTCCTCTCCTCCAGGCTATCCATGCCTTTATCCTGAAGAACGGCTAGACGGGGAGCAGCAGACCCAGCAATTCCACTTCTGAGTTTGCATCCAAAAGAACTGCAAGCAGGGTCTCGGAGAGATACTTGATGCCGCCCATGCTCAGGGCAGCAGTACTCACAACAGCCAAAAGGTGGAAGCAACGGAGGTGCCATCACAGATGAATGGATAAGCAAAATGTGATATATACATGCAATGGAACATGATTCAGCCTTAAAAAGGAAGAGAATTTAAACACACGCTAAATCACGGGTGAATCTTGAAAACATTATGCTGAGTGAAAGAAGCCAGTCACTATAGGACAAACACCACACGATTCCACTCATATGAGGTACCCAGGGTAGTCACATTCATAGAGACAGAAGGTAGAAGAGTGGCTTCGGGAGCACGAGAGAAGGGGGAAGTAGTGTTCAATGGGTGCAGAGTTTCAGCTGGGAAAGATGAACAGAGTTTGGGAGATGGATGGTGGTTATGGCTGTACAACAACGTGAATGTATACACTTATCGCCGCTAAACTGCACACGTAAAACTGGCTAAGATAGTCGATTTTATGATATGTGCATTTTGATGCAGTTTAAAATAAATGAAACAAAGAAGAGCAGCAGGGAGGCAGGCCAGCAGCGGGGGGAAGCGATAGAGGACACGGCCTGACCCCGGCCTGTGGCCTTGAGGCTCTAGATCGTGGGGGTCTCCAGGGACCCTGAGGCCCCACGTGGAGCGAGACTCTTATAGTTCCATCCCGTGCCCTCGCCTCTGCTGCCAGCGCATCCCCCTGCTCCGGCAAGCTGAGAACTCAGGACACGCCGAAGACAAGAGTGATTCTGTGAAAAGGACGAAGCCCGGGCTGCAGCGGGAGATGTGTGAGGTTGGGGACTCAGGAGAGAAGACGGATGACAAGTGGGGAGCCGTGAGCCAGAGGGGCCGGGCCAGTCCTGACCCCGCGCTTCCCTCCCCCCGAGGACCTGGCAGCTGTCCCTCTCCTAAAGCACGCACAGCCTGACCTTGCCTCCTGCTACGAGCTGGGTCTAGGGTTGCATTGCAAGTAACAGCAGAGGAGCTGGGATCTCTCATCCCCAAGTCCCACAGGAAAATACGGCGGCTCAGGAATGGTACACTGAGGGTGTCTGAGTCTGAGAGTCCTCTGAACCAACCCAAGCATCCCTTCTACTTTGCAAAGGAGAAACCAAGCCAGGGAGAGCAAAGATATTGGTTCAGTGTCAACAGACGTGCTGGCAGCTGAAGAACTCCCAGGCCAACCCGCCATCTTTCCTCCTCTTAATGAAAGAGGCAAGTTCCTACTGGCAGTGGGACCACCTTAGGATGGGGTGGTGGGCCAGGACTTCCCAGAGAGGAGCTGGGGGCCAGGGGGCTCCGAAACTCTCCTGTGGTGAGCTGGAACCTCGCCTGGGGGCTGGACCGATTCTGGTCCAGGCTGGAAGCTAAGCCTCTCTCTCTTTCCCTGTAAGATTCTCACTAAAACTTGTTATGAGTTCTCTAGTGAGTCCTGATTGCCAGTGGCCCCATAATGGCCTCGTGTGCATGTAAAAAGGTTGGCCACTCTGAGACTAAGTTCATTAATAATAGTCGGAGCGGCCCAGGGCTGGGCTGGGCCCATTTTCCTCTGGTGGCACTGCTGACTGACCCCAGCGTCCCTCCTAATTGAAATGTAAAATGGCAATTTTTCCCTAGACAACAAGGCATAAAGGGACCATTGCCACCATGCTGTCCCCTCCTCTCACCCCATCTCTCCAGACCCTGCCCAGCCTCATGCTGAGATCCCGGGTACAAAACCACCTCTGAGTCTGATGCTCGCAGGAAATTTCAGAGTGACTTCCACGTTTCTCCATGACTCTGAGACTCTGTTTCCCAGCATTTCGGCCGTGGTCCTCACCTTTGCGCTTTCTTAACTAGAAAGAACCTGGTTTGGGAATCCCATACGTATAAGTGCAAGTCCATTTTCCTCCTGCTAATTTGGGTCTTGAAAGGACTCTAAACATTGCTCGGCTTCACTACGAACGGGGATTAAAAACTCACCCTCTACAGGGTCATCTGGGGCGAAGTCCATGAACTACCACGTATAACGCGTCTGGCACAGAGGGAGCAAGTGCTCAGAAAACGTCTGTTCTTTCCTGGTCCTTCCCCCTTGGCTCAGGCCGCACCTGGTCCCTCAGCTACTCCCGTTTCCTACCTCATTTCCCAAGGATCCGTCTCCCCTGCCCCCGCCTCTGTGTGCTTTTCCATAAACACCCATCAATTCTCATGGTCCAGCCTATCCACCCCTTCGAAGCTTCAGAGCCCAACAATTTCAACAGCTCTGAGTGCCCCAACACAACAGGAATGGCTAGGGAGGTCCCAGTTCTGTTCACTGCTCATCTAATGGCAGTCCCCTCTTCTGGAAGGTTCCATGCGCTCTGAGACAGGACCTTCGCCAGCCAGCCACGTGGCCTTGGGCACGTCCCCAAACCCTCTGAGTCTCCTCATCCATAAAATGAAGAGGCTGGTTTGGATTCCACAAATTTTATTGGTCCCAATTCTAATATTAACCCAGTAGATGACCTGGGACACATCCTCATATAACCTTTCTGAGGCTCAGTTTTCCCATCTTTAAAATGGGGGTAAACAATGCCTGCTAAACTAGCTCAAAGCATGGTATTCAAAATATCGACCACCGCATGCTGGAGGAGGTGGGGGTCTTTGCAGGGTAGGTTGGTCTCCTGAAAGTGCCATATACCTACCAGGAGGGAAGTATTTTAATAACTGGTATATTGTGACTCGGCATAGTCATACGGGTGGGTATGGCTCTCATAGGTAATGCGTGATACTGTTATTCTAGCTAACACAATTAACACAGTGCAAGGGGTACAAGGTTTCAACGCAGTGCACGTCCCATTACCTCCAACACCTTACACAGATTTTGCCACGTGCCATCTTGTTTCATAGCACAACACATATAATCACCACCATGTCCATGAGAAAGAAATTAAGCACACCAGTTATCTCAGTTCCCACAGGGACCATGAGCAAAACACTCTCACCATCATCTTACTGACTTTTGTCCCCGGATGATGATCTAGCCCCCTTACAGAATTCCTTAAAAACATACTGCCCTGGGCTTCCCTGGTGGCGCAGTGGTTGAGAATCTGCCTGCTAATGCAGGGGACACGGGTTCGAGCCCTGGTCTGGGAGGATCCCACATGCCGCGGAGCAACTAGGCCCGTGAGCCACAATTACTGAGCCTGTGCGTCTGGAGCCTGTGCTCCGCAACAAGAGAGGCCACGATAGTGAGAGGCCCGTGCACCGCGATGAAGAGTGGCCCCCGCTTGCCACAACTAGAGAAAGCCCTCGCACAGAAACGAAGACCCAACACAGCAAAAATAAAAATAAATAAATTAATAAACTCCTACCCCCAACATAAAAAAACAAACATACTGCCCTTCTCTCTTCAAGGAAGATATTTCTCTGAACAATCATTTGAAAGGGCCAGCTCTTGGAGGGTAGAAAACACCTACATTTAGCAAGGTTATTTGGAGACAAATGCATACAGTAAGAACCAGATTCACTTGGAGTCTGTTTGGCCCGTGGCTATGTTCTGCAGTCCTGAGAATGGGCTGAGGTTGGGGAGAAGGGTGGCTTGAGGTGCAAGGAGATCTTTAAATGTCTTGACTTTCAGTAAGTGGCTCCAGCGGGCTCCAGGTCCATCATCTAGCCCTGTGCATATTTTGGTTTCCACTGAAATGCACACAGAGGTAAAGACAGCACCGCTAATTGCAGGGGGAGTATCAACATATGAGAGCAAGAGAGATGCCTTTCCATCTCCCACATCCAGCATGTCGGTGGCTGCTTTATACAGAGGTTTCATTGCATATTTAAATAATTGAACACGACATAAAGAATGCTGCCCAGCTGGGAGAGGAAAAGCTGCCTTCAGGGCTGGTGCTTCCTCGGGAGGGGGTGGTGGGCTGTGGATTTACAGTCCCTAGTGTGTTTACAAGATGAGGGCTCTAATTCTCTCAGTTGTTACCGCAAGGCTGGGGGGAGCTGGGTAGGGGCAGCACAGAGGGGGCAGCTAAGGGCTAAGTAAATTGCAGGTCACCCCTCCCCCCGCGTCACCTCAGCCCCCATCAATTCCAAAGACAAGTCAGCACTAGCCACAACCAACCCCCAAAATTTACACTCACCTTCTCTCAGACCCATGGTGCCCAGTACAAAAATGCAATGCACCATATATTTTCTTTGCTGTCCCCCAAGTTTATGCCATTAACGTGATCTACGATGGGCTGGTTTATGGAGAGAGCAAAGTAATAACACAAAAAGGAAATACCCATAATCCTAAGTGGGGGAAGGGCAGATGAGATTGATGGAAAGTGCAGTTGAGTGGAGAGGTGGCAACCCAGGACTGGAATACCTGCAGTGGGAGTGGCGCACAGGGGTTTGGCTTTGTTTCCTCAAAGGAGGGTGAAGGGCACGGCAAGGGTGCTTCCGTTCCCTCCGGTTGGATCCCAGAGGACCGTAAGAAGGGGAGCTGAATCGCTGACAAGGTGGGCTGGCCTGAGCTCCTCCAAGTCCAGTTGGGGATAAATGCCCTTGGCCTGCCCTGTCTCTGGGCATGGGGCTTATTTCAGCAGCTGTCCCGGGGCCCGGACTTTCCCTGCTTTGCCAGCGCTTGAGTCCCAGGGAGGACTGACCTTGGGATCAGCAGATTTCCCGATACCTGTCCTGGCAACAGATTCAACTCAGCGGTATCGGGGTGGTAGGGGATTTGGGGAGAAACTTTCAAGCACAGCTTTGGAAATCAAATGGAATTCATTTTGCCTCTTCTGATCTTACAATTGTTCTCTGGAGGAAATGCTCTGGTTGAACTTCTAGAAGAGAGGGGCTGCAGGAACTTCCTCTTTGAGCCTATATTTAATGCGCCAGATGTGCCTCGGCTTCCTCGCAAAGCCTATCCAGCCTGGAGCCCAGAGAATGCAGCTTCAGCCGCAGCTCACTTTGCTTTTCAGTTCAGATGAGAAATAACAGCAAAATAGTCCGGCGAGGATAAATTCTTGTCAGTGGCTTTGCTTTTCCATGAAGTTCGTCTTTGTTCCCCAAGGATCACTGTTATTGAGTGTGTGGGCCTGATGGAGGGCTCAGGTCACCCAGCAGAGGAGCCTGGGGATGCCAAAGCCACTTGGAGACCAGTGGTCCCTCCCGCCTGGTGGAGGTGAGAGTGTGGCCCTGTTCATGGCGGCCCCGGTGAAAGGCCATTCCAGTGGGAAGCAAGGAGTCTCGGCTGATACTGGGAGAACAGGACTGAAAAGACTCTGTGGTCCCACTTCAGCTCTCCCTCGCCTTTCTCTCCCTCTTCTCTTTGGTACCCAGGATCTGGCAGCTGATCTAAAGACCCAGGGTTGTTATCACAATGTCATCATTAGTTGAAACAAAATCATTCCTTGTAACTGGAACAGAGTGACTATAAACAACATATGTTATTGGGCGTTCTATTTCTAATAATTGTAATTACTCGAGAATACTTGCCATTAATATACTAACAACAGTGATTGACCAGTTCTCTGTTCCAGACCAATAACTTCACCTGAATGCACTCTTTGTTCAGGGGAAAAAAAAGAGGTAATTCAACACGCCTGGTGATAGTCAACAAAGCCAGTGTTGAAACTGGAAGACGCCCGGATGAAAGCCTTCCTAGGGATACAGGATGCTGCTGGGGAGTTGAAGGGCCACCTGGCAGCCTCCCTCTTGGCTAACAAAAGGCCTCTGTCTGCATCCTCACACTCAAAGGTTGAAAGCAAACGAAAACCGAGGGACTTCCAGAGAATCGCTGGGCCTGGGTCTCCCCCTCATTCCCAGGGTGAGTCTGGCTCTGGAAGTCCAGGGGAGCTCCAGGCCTGAGGCTCTGTGAGCCCCCCTATTGGGCAGAACCGGGAGACCTAGGCCACACTTGGACACTCACCCAGTAAGACCACTTCTTGGGCATGGATTTCTCTTTGGTGCTCTCCAGATGATTTCCACTGATACTTACAGAACTTTAGCAATCATGTGGACCAATGGTCCCATTTTACACATCTCTAAATACAGATCTACAGATCTCTTACACACCTTTAAACCTCCCACAATGCCCCGCGTATGGGAAATGTTCAAGAAGTGGGTAATGTAGGATGAGAGGTGACCTGTAACAATGCTCCAGAGTATCATGCCATGAATAAGCTCTTCCCCTGGCGCATGGAGAGGGGACACTTGTGCCTGGGGCTTCTACAAAATCATCTTTCAGACGTGTAATTTTCTTTTGTTACCCCTTATTCCTGTTACCAGCTCTTCCCAGAAACAAAAATATAGAAAACAAAGCAACGACATTAAAAAAAGATCATTAGGGCTTCCCTGGTGGCGCAGTGGTTGAGAGTCCACCTGCCGATGCAGGGGACACGGGTGCGTGCCCCGGTCCGGGAAGATCCCACATGCCATGGAGCAGCTGGGCCTGTGAGCCATGGCCACTGAGCCTGCACGTCCGGAGACTGTGCTCCGCGACGGGAGAGGCCACAACAGTGAGAGGTCCGCATACAGCATTAAAAAAAAAAAAAAAAAAAAAAAAAAAGATCATTATATTTCTGTTAGCAGCCGGGGCTTTTTTTTAAGCTCTGAGGACAATGACCTTTCTCCGCTGACCTGCAGTGGCTGGAATCAGCGAACAGTCCACAAATATTTACTTCTTTTCCCCTTATCTCCAGGAAAACGCTGCTACAACAACCATCATGAGGTGGTCAACTCTGGCCTCTCCTCTGTGTTATATTCAAAATGGTCCATTACTGAGCTGGGTAGAATGCAGCCTCCAATTGTGGACCAGGAGCACAGGCTTAAAACTTCCTTCTCTTAGAATAAATAAGCATCCAAGAAAAAGAGAAGCCAAAGTTAATTCCATTCAGTGAAGTGGTAAGGGACGCATGGCGATTCCAAGATACCTGGGAGCCTGTCACTGTGATGGCTTGCCAGGCTCACGGTAAAAGGGCTCGTGTAAAATGGAAAGAGTTGGGGGGGCCACAGCGGTGGGTTTGTTCTTCTTCACATCCCTCCATCCGTCACGTTCCTCCAGGCTTCTTCCTCTTCTGGGGACCCTGGCACCACACCCTCTGAGGTTCTGTGAATCCCCAGTGACCTCTGCCACCACCAGGTACACATGGGTGCTGTGCCTGGCTTGCAGTCTGGGCACCTGAAGACATTATTCTTTTATGGAGATCCCTGAATTGCACTGGGAAACGTGGTGGGCTATTGTTTTATTCTTTTCTAGGTTTTTTTCCTTTCTGAGCAGCAGGTGCCAGCTGCTTTTACATATTTAAAAGAAAGAAAGTTGGGACAAGAGGGGCAAACAAGACAGAAAAAGCAGACATTTGAAAACCTCCTTCAAGGTAATTAAATGATTAGGGGCCTTTGAAATCCACCAGAGAGCTCAGTTGTCTCTGTTTTCATTTTATTCTCGGGCCTCTCCACACATGAAATCCCTGCCAGATACACCAGACTGGAAACCTGGAGAGAGCCTGAAAACCTCTTTGTCTCCACTGCCATCAAGTTACTTGTAGGTTTCTGAACAACATAAGAAGAGGTGCTTCCTGGGCTCTTAGCCCCTGGTTGGGTGGGTCAACCAGCCCTTCTTCTGCTTGTGACCCTGCACCCCAAGACAAAGGCCCAGGATTGAGGGGAATGGATAGCCTTCTTTTAAATTTCTTTTTAAAAAAATATTTTATTTATTTATTTGTTTGGCTGTGCCAGGTCTTAGTTAGGGCATGCGGGATCTTTTAGTTGCGCATGGGGGCTCTTCGTTGCAGCACGCATGCAGGATCTAGCTCCCCAACCAGGGACTGAACCCAGGCCCCATGCACTGGGGGCGCAAAGTCTCAACTGCTGGACCACCAGGGAAGTCCCAAGAATGTACAGCCTTTCATCAGGGTCTTCATGCCAAGGTGTGCCCCTTTGCTGTCAGACCCCTGTCTGTCCTATTAGCTTTAGCTCCACTTTGTCTTAGTTAAAAAAAAAAAGCAGCAGAGAATTGACACATAAAAATTAGATTCACATTCCTACTTAAAGCCAAGACATAACTCCTTTTCTCCCTTTCCCTATGAAGGGATAATCTAGGTCTGGGTCTCTTTTTCAGATTACGAATTCAGAGCAGCCGTTCCCAGCCACAGACAGACCCCATCGCAGAGGCAGAGGGCCTGTGTCTAGAGACTTCCATAGCCTCTTCTTGTTCTGGTCTGAAACCTACAAGTGACTTGATGGGAGCAGAGAGAAAGAGGTTCTCAGGCTCTCTCCAGCTTTCCAGGCTGGTGTATCTAGCAGGGATTTCCTGTGTGGAGAGGCCCAAGAATAAAAGGAAAGCAGACACAACTGAGCTATCTGGTGGATTTCAAAGGCTCCTAATCATTTAATTACCTTGAAGGAGGTTTTCAAATTTCTGCTTTTTCTGTCTTTTTTGCCCCTCTTGTCTGCCCACCCACCCAATTGGGAGCATTCTTTCCCCTTGACAGCCTCACCATTCCTTGCCTTTCCCTCTACAAAGGATTGCTCCGCCCATTCTCTACCCCGAGAACTCCTGCTCAGCCACCAGAGCTTGGGAAAGTGGGATCCGGGGCTGGACATCTGTCATCGCCAGACACACTTCAGTCATTTTTCCTGGGGGAGGAGAGCTCAACGCAGCAGATGCTGGTGGTGGGGTGTCCTTTGCTCCTGCCTTTCAGAGACAAGACAGCTTCCCTCCTGCCATCAAGGGTTTGGCCTAAGTTAGGGTTCCTAGCCGGGTAGGAGTCTGGGGGTGGGCCTCTCTGTTCTCACCACGCCTCATCCAGTCCCCCAAACAGCCCTTATGCTTTCTGCACCTGGACAGTTCCCTGTTCTCACAGCTATGGCTTTGCCACATGGTCATGGCACCTGTGTGGCTGTGTGAAGGGGGCTGCAAGGTACACCCAAGACTTGGGGGTAGGAGAGATGTTGGAGCCTGAGTCCAGCGTTGGCCGAGAGAGTGCCCTGTCTTTGCATTCAGTGGGGTCTAACCAACACGATACAGATACAGATATATAGATATAGATATAGATATATCACCTCTCTATCTTCCTATTCTCAGCAACAGCATTCTAAACCACTGTTCAGAACCACCGGCCCAATGGTTGGAGTCACACAAGCACCATAATGTTTGAACAACAGCAGACTTTTCCAAAATGTGTTTACACCCATTATCCTTGAGGTCTTTGCCCACAAACTTACAATCTCAGAGAGGAAACAACATACGCAGAGAGTATTTCTATTATGGTGATGAAGAGTTTTCAAGGATAAGACTAAAGATCAGGAGGGAACAGAAACAGTGTCTTAGCCACGGAGCCTGACTCTGTGTCAAGTGATTTGCAGACTGGACTGTGCAGCAGAATCGCACACTGCTGACCACAGCCCCGAGGGGTCATCCAGCTGGTGGAGAGGATGGAGAGGGAGATTTTCGCATCTCTGACCAGGACCCAGGTGATGAGGATGCTGATGCTGCTGATTTGGGGACCACACTTTGAAAACCACCCTCAGGTAGTGACCACCCTCTCATTCTTATCTTTCTCTCCCTTTTACTCAACTTGACTTCTTTGATCTCAGCTCTGCTCTGTGGACAGTGCTCTGAGGGGCCGCTGAGCAGGCTGTACACAGTCCTGCTGTGTACTTACAATTATTTCTAGGACACACACGGACACACACACACACACACACACACACACACACACACACACACACACACCTCTCTGGGATTGTTCTGGAACTCACTTGGTATGTAGAGGGTCCTGCTGGATGGAATGACCTGGAATGCACCTCTGTCTGGTAACTGAACCTCCAGGACTGACCCAGAGCTCAGAGCTTTGCTTGTTTACTGCTTTCGTGAAGCGGTCCCTTAAGAGTTGGGGTTGGGGAGCAAGGGGGTGGTCCTGCCTTTGTTTTCTCTTCTTAAGGGAAGACCTACCTGCGTGTCCCACGCTCACAGCAAGCAGCCCTCATGGCTCTGGCTGCGGGACCTACCTCAGGCAGCCTCACCCGGCCTTCCTGGAAGGAGCAAGTCTTGGGGTCATGGGTGCAGACATGCCGGTATTTACACCAGTGGCAGCGGTATGGGCTCTCCACGCAGGACAGGCACCTGGGCACAGAGGAGGAAGAGGCACACGTCACAGAACCTGCATGAACCAAAAGCAGAAAGCCTAAGACTCTAGGGCCTAGCAAAACATGTTTTCATAGTAGGAGAAACCACCTTCAAACACTCAGGAAGAGTAGATCTTGTAAAAATCCACCCCTTGGGCTTCCCTGGTGGCGCAGTGGTTGAGAGTCCGCCTGCCGATGCAGGGGACACGGGTTCGTGCCCCGGTCCGGGAAGATCCCACATGCCGTGGAGCGGCTGGGCCCGTGAGCCATGGCCGCTGAGCTGCGCGTCTGGAGCCTGTGCTCCGCAATGCGAGAGGCCACAACAGTGAGAGGCCCGCGTACCAAAAAAAAAAAAAAAAAAAAAAAAAAAAAAATCCACCCCTTTTCTCTCCAAGTCCTCAGGAAGCCAAGAGTCTCTGGCCTCCGCCCTCACTCAGGTAGCTGACAACCCCGATCCCCCAAGAGCCTCATCAACCACCCTCCATTTTTTTTTTTTTTTTTTTTTTTTTTTTTTTTTTTTTTTCAGTATGTGTGCCTCTCCCGTTGCGGAGCACAGGCTCCGGACGCGCAGGCTCAGTGGACCTGGCTCACGGACCCAGTTGCTCCGCGGCATGTGGGATCTTCCCAGACCGGGGCACGAACCCTTGTCCCCTGCATCGACAGGCGGACTCTCAACCACTGTGCCACCAGGGAAGCCCCCACCCTCCATTTTTATAGGATGGCGCCCTCTTTTGCTGAATTGGGAAACAATGAAGTCTGCAGTAGAGGGGCTCATCCAGAGAACCCATAAGAGTTAGGACTAACAGTGAAATTGACTTTTAGTTCAAATTGACTCCAGGGTCTCTGCTGACAAGGACCCACATGGACACACCTTTGCAGAGGAAGGTCCTGAGGCTACCCCCTCAGTGTGATGGGCAGAGTCAGCAACCCTACCTCTACTCACCATTCCCAGGAAACACAGGCAACTTTATAAAAGCTACTTCCTGTTTAAAACCCAACAGGGTTCCAAAGGGTCGAACCCAAATGCCTTGCCATGCAGGCCAAGGCCTCTGTGGTGTCTAGATCCACTGTCCCCACATGTGTCTGGTGCTTCAGTCAAGAACAGGCCATGCTCTCCCCATGCTGTCCTTCTACCTGGAGTACCATTTCCTCTACCTCATCATCTCCTCCTCCTTCTTTGACCAACGGAGAGTTGGTCTCACTGGGGCCCTCATCCTATTCATCCTTTTGTTTCTGCCTCTGGAACAGTATTGTTGTATTATATTTTACTTATTCATTGTTCTGTTCATCCACTGGTCCACTTGGCCATAATTCTTGGGGGGTAGAGATTGAGTCTTTGCATCTTATTAATTTTTGATCCTCCTTGTCTTGCATATAGGATGCTTAAAATCATTTTATGGACTAAATGGCAACTTCAAACATGATTTCATCCACCTATTCTACTTTCTTAGAGGGGCAAAAGGGGAGTGAGGGATTAGGTCACCAAGTGGTAAAGACATGGCAAGCTCTGTGGGAAGAAGCAGGAAGAGAATTCCAATGTCGAAGCCGTTTGGCTGGGAGGACTGACTGCCTCTTACTGGAGTGCCAAAGAGAGCCAAGCTCTGGACTCACAGCTGTCATAACCTAGAGCCCCAAATATCTATGGTTATGTTAACTAGCTTGTCCTATATGGAGAAGAAAACAGGACATTATATTAAAGCAAGCAAAGCTTTTTGAGATCAGGTTCTATGGCTTTCAAACTGTGCTCTATGGAACCCTGGGGGTTCCGTGGAGCTCCTCTGGAGACTGTGTGAGACGTATGGGGTTCCTAGACAGAGGGGTTCCAGGTCCCCATGACCCTCAACCATCTCCTGCTTCCATCTATTTTGTATATTGGGCTTTCACACCTAATTTTGGTTGAAGAAAGGTTTCTATGGTGAAAAACAGGTTTGTACCTTCTCAATATTATCCAGGCCCATCATTTTGGAGAGGAAATAATAATATAGTAACAGTAAAATGTACAGTGCCTGAACAGTCGGCCAGACATGGCTCTAACCGCTCTCCTTGTAATAGCTCTTCTAGCCCTCGCAGCCATCCTGTGGGCTGAGCAGGGCTGATGAGCAGGGGCAGCAACCAGCGATGTCCCAGCTGATGGGACTGTGCCCTTGCCATGTCAGCTGTTAAATACTTGGGTGACGCCCCAGGAGGAGGACTACTATTTCCTCATTTACAGAGGATACTGGGGCACAGAAGGGTTACTTTTCCTAGCTGGTCTGACTCCAGAGCCCAAGCCTCCATCGTCCGTGGCTTCCCCTGGGAAAAAGTGGAGGCTTCAGTCAAACAGAGCCAGAGCTGGAGCCAGAGCCAGAGCTAGAACCCCACCTTAGGCCAAAGCCTGCCTCTGACCATTGCCAGGCTGAGTCCTGACCCAGCCTGCAGGGGACTGTGCAGAGCTGAGCGTTCGTTCAGGTGACTTATTGGACCACTGCCTGGACACACATGGGGCCTTCTCTCCCTCCCCAGACCCCTCTTCTCACCTGGGGTGCTGGCCGCTCTGTTCTTCAGGTAATAAGCACCCCCCTCCTCAACAGATGGTGGAAAGTGAATCACGTTAGCAGACTTACGCCAGAGAAGATGTAAGGGCTGGGGACTTGGAGGTCCCCAGCCCACAGGTTATCACTCTGCCCATTCTAGCCTCTTCCCATTAACCCTGTGGGTGCCAGAGGAGGGAGTCCCTCTCCTTCTGGGGGTGAAGGAGTCGCCTTACAGGGCCTCTAGATGGTAAGTCCTTGGGAAAGTGGTAGGGTCTTCTATCTTTGGATGAACTTTGACCCCAGAAACAGGGAGCTGAGTGAGGCTGGAGGAGCACTTACGAATTGTGGACGCTGCAGTTGTAGAAGACAAAGGTGGTGCTGGCAAAGGTCATGCCTGTCTCCTTCGACTTGAGCTGCAGCTGGACGACATGGTGGTCCCCTGTGGGCGGAGCCAGCCATGAGGTGGAGGTGGGGTGGGGGACGGCCACTGCCCCGTGTCGGGTCCCACTGAGAGTAATGCACCCTGGCAAAGGGGAGCCCACTCTCCAGGGGGTGTGCTCAGCTCTAACCGGATTCGGATTCAGTCGGGCCCGGTCCCAGAACAACCCCGAGAACAGCTGCAGAGGATGATTCTGGTCTACTTCCCCTTCCACACTGTATTCCCGGCACCCACCTCTCATTTGCTCACCAGGTCCTTTCCTGTCTACACACACACACACACGGACAGGTATTCAAATGTGCATTCACATACATGATGTCCATGCAGCCCTCACAGAATTACAAATACACACATTGATTAGCTTCCAGGAGAAACACATAGACTCTTGGCAATGCTGTCACAAATTATGCCAGAGGTTTTACACGTGGGTGTGTGAGCACTCACGAGCCCGTTCCCCATCTCTGTAAGGAAAGACCCTGTGCTGACACCCCCTCCTCTGGTGGGCTCCCTTCGGGCAGACATCCCTGGAATCCTCAGCTGGCACCAGGGAGGAGCTGGGGCCCACGGTTAATTCACAGCCCTGACCTCAGGCCCCTTGTTCTGTGCCTTCCCTGAGAAGTTCATTAATCAATCAGCTCGGAACAAATGTGACAAGCCCAAATGGGAGGGCCAACATGGAAGCAGGATGCCCAGGCCGGCCTGTCCCTCTCAGCACTGGGCCTCTCCACCCTGCCCTTCTCGTGGCAGCCGGCCAGCAACAGGAAGCTCCGGGGAGGCGGGGCGGGAGTGGTGGGGGGGCAATGGTTCAGGGTCAGAGACCCAGCAGTGCAGGCAGGAGGGAAGGAACCAGATGACCCCTGCACCCCACCCCTCCTCCCGTGCCCCTCCATGCCAGCCCTCTCATGCTCCAGCATGACCTCTGAACTTGACCGGCACACTCTGCCACTGTGCTGGCCTTTCCCTCTCCTGCCCTCTTGGCACCACTCCTCACCCAGGGCGAGGTTGACTCCTGGATGCTCACCTGCTTTCAGTTCCAAAGGCAGCGGAGGGACACTCCATCCCCCTCTTCCTGTGACATCCCTACCAACGCACGCCGCGTCCTCTGACCCTCCCCTCCTGTGCGCTCCCTCGATCCCGCGTGTGTGTCCTGAGTTCTCATCATCCAGGCGGCAGGAGGAAGGACTTGCCACCCTGCTGTGCCTCTGGGGACCACTCACCGTTCTCCGTGATGATCCGGGGCACCTCCTTGGCTGCTGGGGAGTAGCACTGGATCTGATTGCCTACCACCAGCCCATCCATCTCTGAGAGGTCCTCGAAGGTGCAGTTGACACCAGCTGACAGCTCTGGGACATTGTACGTCTCCAGGACCAGCTGTGAACAGCCAGGCAGGGGGAGAGAGAGGAGGAGAGAGAAATGGGGAAAAGAAGGTATGGAATAAAGGAAGAAAGAGGGAGAGCAAGAGAGATCAGAGAGAAAGAGAAGCAAGACAAGCATGAGGCAATATTGACATACAGAAGAAGAGACCCCATGTACGACAGCAGAGGATGGAGAAGGTGGAGGGACAGTAGGAGACAGAGGCAAAAGAAACAAGCGTCTGAATGGATGTGGCCCCAGGAAACAGAACGCGTAGGGGATTTGTAGGTGGAGAGAGGCCCCGGGCAGGACTGAGGCCCCAGGGAACTGCTGGTCAGGCTCCCCTCCGTTACCCCCAACTTTGGAAGATGGCAACACCAACCACAAGGTGCCCAGCAAGAACGTGGGTGCCATCGCCCCCTTTTCTCCCTCTGCACATACATCTCCCCCATCTCAGAGACAAGGATAGTGCTCCCAACACTGTCCCTCTCTTGGTCACTCTTCCAGTCATTTTTGGTGTCAGTTTTCCCTGTCTTTCTACCCCTTGCGCATAAAGCCTCTTCCCCGATATTCCTACAAATGTCCCCATCTTCCATCCCCGGGGACACATTCTTTAACACCCCTGCCCTGCTCTGGAGCCGCCTTGCTGGCCAGCTAGGCCCAGCCCTCCTGAGGGGTGTTGGGCTGAGGCCCTTTTGGGCGGGGGGAGGGCTCTTCTGACATCCCTGGATCCCGGTCCCACGGCCTTACCAGGACATTGTACTGAGAGACGGAGATATTGCTGGGATGGACGGTCAGTCGGACGCACTGCTTCATCTCAGAGGCAAACCTGCGGGGCTCTCTGGACCGCTCACAGCGTTCCTTCCGGGTGCACCTGGGAAGGACAGAGCGACTGATCAGGGACTCAGGAGGAGACCGCTGGTCCAGCGAGGGGCCGGCGCGGAGGTCAGGCATCGCCAGCAGCTCCTAGGACATGTCCGAACTGAGCATGCCCAGGACTAACCTTCTAGTTTCCTTCCTCCAGCCTGGTCCTCCCCCATCAAGCCCAAATTGGAAGAAGAAGGTAATTCCAATCACTGGTTGTCACATGTGAAACCCTGAGAGTCAACCCTGAGAGTCACCCCAGAGTACCCTCAGGGCCTCCTCATTCACAGAAAGAGCTGGAAGTCCTGTCTATTCCCCCTCCCCACTCAGCCTCAGCCCCCCACCCCCACCCTTCACAAACCGAGACTGTTCTCTCCATGTATATCCTCTTTCCGATTTCCTCGGCTTTGCGCACACAGCTCCTCTGTCTACACTGCCCTCTCGCCACGTTTCCCCATTCCAACTTCTACCTGTCTCTCTAGACATGTTCAACTATAATGCATCTGCCGTGGGTCCCTCTTCCCACCAACCCACTCCCACCCCGGGCAAAGTTAAGAGCACTTTGGTGTTTCCCACCATCTAGAACTTCTTAGACTATATGACAATTATAAGGCTAAGCACAGCCCTCTCCTACCAAGTGTGAACTTCTCAAAAGAAGAAACTATGCCTGACTTGCTTTGGAATCCCCTGCATATCTCCTGCCCAGCAGACGAACGTAAACGTAGGTGGGCAGGAGGGAGGGGAGGAGGGATCAAAGTTGCCGAGTGTAGAAGTTCAGAGCTCGCTCTGGAGCCAGGCTGCATTGGATCCGAATCCCAGCTCCATGGCCCAGCATCACTGCTATAGAAGGTTCGCTATTATTGCCTAGTGTCCGTGTCCTATTATTGTTCAAAGTGTGCCTTGTCACCAGTGGATCACATCCAGGTGACCTGGGATCTTCTGGTCGTAACTGATGGGGGCTTGTGAAAGACGCACGTAAAAGTCAGGGTGGTCACCCAAATGCATTCATCACACATAGGGGAAGGCACTTAAGCTCTCAGCCAGGGCCAGGGCTTGCCCTGCCTTCCGGTGGGAGTTGACTGCTCAGAGGTATTTGACTTTCAGGGAACAGTATTTAATCCAAGCTGGAGAAGCCTGGTGAACACGGAGCTGCGCTGAGTGGCCATGATTTGGAACCTCTGGGCTACTGATTCTGCTGTGGGGTGGCGGTGAGGGAAAGCAGGGTCCTCAGAGGGACATGTTGAGGTAAGATGGGATTGCAGGGAAATCCCTCCTGAGTGCTGATCTCTTTTGGTTAAAGAGGAGAGACTCTGCCGAGAAGGGAGGATGTCAGGGGCTGTTGCAGGAGAGGAGGGAGCTCCAGGCAAGGAGCTGAGTAGGGAAGGGAACAGCCAGGGATATGGAAGGGAACATCTGTCTCAAGAAGCAGACGGGTGAGGGGTAGGGTAAAAGGTGAGGGGAGACAGGCACCTGGATACCCTGAGCTGCTCTCGGGGTGACTCTCAGGCACTGAGGAAACCTGCGGAGGCCTCTCCTCCCAGCCACGGGGAAGGAAGTATGTCATCCACATCACCTGGAGTTACCAATAGAGTCCAGGTAGAAAAGAGGCAACTCCTTCTCTCTTGCAGTGGGTACAAAGGAACTTGGTTGAGGGATCTCAAGACAAGGTCTATCTGCATGGTTTGCTGCTCCCAGAGTTCATGAGACTGCATCTTGGCCTCGGTGGGAAGGGCAGCCTAATAGTGGAGGGTCTGAGAGGAGAATTTAGCTGAGAAATCACTGAAGGCGTGGACTAAAGGAAGAAAGGGGAGATATGGACAGAAAGGATGACCTTGGAGTAAAGTGGATGTGTAATGCAGAAGTAAAACACAATTCTGAATAAAATAATCACGGCTACTAGTCATGGAGCTCTTCTTGGGCACCGTGATAAGGGGCTTACAGTTTATGTCACTGAAGTCTCCCAGCGATGATGGGAGGTAGGTAACCATTTTAAACCCCACCTTGTAGATCAGGAAACTACAGAGAGCAGTTAGTCACTTGTTCAAGGTCATCAGCTAATCAGAGGGAGCCTGTATGAACACAGATGAACTCTGGAGCCTCCCTTCTCACCCACTGTACTCTACCTCCCTGAAGCTTCTAGACTAAACACATTTTCCTTGCCATCCTGATGTCCCCTTCTGTGCTGAGGGCAATTTTAAAATGTCCTCTCAATCTTCGTCTCTATGCTAATCGCTGTTTTTGCCTGCCACTGGAAACACTTTGAGTATTACTGAGACTTGTGAATTCTCCAGGACCCGTGTAGGAATCTCATCCCAAGGCTGAAAGGTCAGATGGGAGTGTGACTGTCTCCAAGGCACCCCCCAGGCTGTTCTAGCAGACCCATGCCAACAAGGGCATCTGCCTGAAAGTCTGGGAAGTTAATTTACCAGGCTAGCTCCTCTGCGAGGACTTCATTGCCTCCAGCCATTAAGCTAATGTTATGGACTTTTCCAGGGTGTCTGCACTGACATCACCATTAATAGTGTTATTACTCCCATTAACAGCAGACCCAGAGAGCTGGTACAGACTTCAGTTATTCACTGACTCCCCAACTTTGAAGTTCCTATTTCCAAGAGCAATCAGTAGATCTGAAAAATGTCTTTGATTAAATTATGCAGAGAGGAAAAACGAAGCTGCTTTCAGCCCAAACATCACCTGAAGTTACCAAAGAGAGTCCAGATAGAAAAGAGGCAACTCCTTCTCTCTTGCAGGAGGTACAAAGGAACTTGGTTGAGGGATCTCAAGACAAGGTCTATCTGCATGTTTTGCTGCTCCCAGAGTTCATGAGGCTGCATCTTTCCATGGCTCCCGAGAACCCACAACTAAACAGGTATCATCTCCTGCAGATGTAGGTCTTACCAGGGAAGCCACCCGTGGCTTACAATTTTAAACATCCCATCTAACTGTGTAATCTTGGGCAAATTACTTAACCTCTTGCTGCCTCAGTTTTCTCATCTATAAAATGGGGACAAAATAGTACCTACCTAAAAGGGTTATTATCATGAGGGTTAAAAGATGATGCAAGTAAAGCATTTAGAACAGAGCATAGCTCATACATAATAAGCCCTCAGTAAAACCTAGTATTACCCCATCCCTCCTCTGCTTTCCCATCCAAGCCCTCCAAACTGCAGCTGATGCATAAGCACAGATCTCCTCCCAGACTGGACCACGGGGCAAATCAAAGATGAAAAGACGGCAACGGCTGCAGCACTTTTCCTCTTAATGACGGAGGGGGAGCCCCAGATGGCAGGATGGAGCAAAGAGGAAAAGAGTAGTCTGGGCCGTAGCTCTGCTTTCTTCCTAGCTGTCAAAGGGTATTGAGAACTCAGCTCTCTTCGTGGAAAGTCAAGTTTAAGGTCAGTGTCAGGGATGTTTTGACATTTCTACTATCCCTCAGGGCCCATGAGGGGGGAAGCTGCAAATGTTCAAAAGCACAGACAATTGACCTTCGAAGTGATAGGAAAATGTAGGGGAAGAATGGATTCCTTCTGAGTTCTTAAAGGGTCTGTCAGGGTAATGGCCTCCTGCTCTTCTGGGACTGTGATTTTCCATTAGGCCAGGCAAGAGCTAGGGAACGTGCAAAGGGTTAATTCATGACCCCTGGGTCGGGGGGCTTAGATGTTTCCTTCAAAGGAGCTCCAGGTACTTCCAAAAGCACGTCCTTGCAATCCACTGTGGGGACACCTTGGACATGGTGGAAGACCCTGCTTCATCATTTTCCAGGCAGGACTCAAACAGTGCATGCTATTTGGCTTTGAGTTTCCAGACAGTCATCCCTGCCAGCGTCACTGACACTCCCAGGAAACGCAGACCTGCAGGTGGCCAGCAGGAAGCAGGCTGCAGGAACACAGCCCGGGCCCCAGAACTGGAGTCTGGCCCCTCTAGGCTCTTCTCCCCTCACGTTTTCCCTCCACTTTCTCTGCAGTTGGTCCTCCAGCTCCAGTTCAGAGGTGCTAAAAGCCCTTGGGGACAAAGGCCCTGGCCCCTGGAGGGGTTATTATTCAAGTCAGTGGTTCCAATGAGATTATCTTCTCTAAAGAAGCAGCTACCACCGCCTTCCCTAAGCCTGAACTTTCACTGCTGGAGAATTCCCAGCCAAGTGGAAAATTAGAACGGAGAGGAATGGAGAAAGGAAGGGGGTGAGAGAGAGGGAAAGAGGTGGTGATTAAGTTCTCTAGAAATTAATTCCTAAATACAGTGATGGAAATATTAACTCCCAGCGCTGCTGGCTGGGCAAGCAAATTTCCATTTGGAAGTGGGGCTCTCTGTGAGTCTGGCCTGGGCGAGCCTCCAAACCAGAGTGGAGGCGGGGGAAACCACCGCTGGTCCGTCTCCCCAGGCCCTCCAGGTAGTGTGGGTCTACCAGTCTCGGGTATCAGAACTGGCTCCTTGCTTCTCCCTGTAGGTGATCCCCCATCCTTAAGACTTCACGTTGGTCATGGCCTGTGCTTGAAGTGCAATATTTGGGGAAACTGTGTTTAGAACATGAGGAGGTTGGAAACAAATGGGGTAGGGTCCCCCAAATGCCCTTTACAGAAAAGGTAAGAGGAACCTTATTCAAGCTGGAGATCACAGGGGCTCTTTGATCACTGTCTCCACATCTGGGAACGCTGACGAGGGAAGAGACTGGGTTTCCTGACATCGTTACCCTTGCCCTCTTTAGGAATGCCCCCAGAAATGGGCAGGTGGCATGCACAGCTTGGAGGAAGGCAGAGTGGATAGTAAAGGGAAGCCTTCTAGGCAGATGGTGTGTAAGGGGTTTCTTATATGAAGGGCACGGACCAGGTGAGGCCTTTCAGTACCGTGACTCTAGGATGTGGAACCACAGATACAGAGGGCCAACTAGGGGATGTGACATTCATGGATTTTGGTACCCGCTGTGGGTCCTGGAACCAATCCCCTGTGGATTGGTTCTGTATCTATTGAGCTGGGATGAGAAAAATTCAAATACACTAGGATCTCGTCTGGGACTCTTTCCTCTGGACCAGAGGCTGATAAATTTTTCGCAAAGAGTCAGGGAAGGCCACAGTGTAGACTGCAAAGAGTTTGCTGGGCAGAAGTGGATCTGAACAATTCCTCACGATTGTGTAGACATCCTGCAAAGAGCCCAAGGAGAGGTCATTGACTTGGCGGGTGAATATTCAGTAGCCCTTGGATACAGGTTAAAAAATAAAAATAAACAAACCAGGCTATGGGATATGCTAAGAAGCAGCACAAAAGGACTGGCATTTTGGAATCAGTCTGGACTTGATTAAGGGGACATTTAGGGTGACTGTGGAACAAACTGCTCTCTCTGCCCTTTCCCAGGTGGCCGTTGGACAGCCACACCCATGGTTGCTGAAGACTGTCCGGGAAGGAAGGCTTCCCAGCGGTGGGTTTCTCCCCAGCCACCCCATCACAGCCCTCCAGTCCCGGGGAGGACAGCAACAGGACAGGGACCACGGAGGAGGTCCTGGGTCTGACCCATAGCCTCTGCTTACAGAGCCACTGAAGTCAGAGCTAGTCCCCCAGGGAGCTGCCTGTACATCCCTCCCTTAATCTTCAAGGCGTTGCTGTAAGATGGCTCTTCACTGCCATTTTACGGCAGGAAACGGAGCCCAGACTGGGTCTGTCCACAGACAGGTTCTGAGTTTTAACCCATCCCTTCTGCCTAGGTAGCAGCATTTTCCCTTTCCTTTCCTCTCCTCTCCTTTCCTTCTCTCCATCTTGGCAGAAACTATACAAAGTGAGTCCTGAACAGTGACCCATGCCAAGCCACCCAGGGAGGGCATCCTTCCAAGAGAAGAAATCTGCAAAGAGGAGGGGTCCCAGGGGGGAGGGAAGGACTTTCTAAAAGCTGATCTTATCTTTCGCCTGTCAATGTCCTGAGTTACATGAGCCTCCCAGGAGCGACGCTGATGACCCTGCTGAAGAAAGGTACCGTCTGGGCCGATCGATGGGACTAGGTCTGTGGGGGATCCCGTTACCTGCTGAGACTGATGGGCTTCTTGGCCTGGGCACGGGAGGGTAAGAGGGAGAGGGGGGCTGGGGACCTGGGGGTTGGAGGGATTTTCCAGGCCCAGGACAGGTGAAAGCTGGGCTTCAGGGCTGTGGGTGCACTGCAGCCTTTCCTTTCTTTCACCCAAGTCAGAATAGGCTCAGGCCCAATGGGGTGGAGGCCCTGCAAACAAAGGCTCAAGGTGATGGACAAATAAACACTCTGTTGAAGCTGTCATTACCATCAGAAGCCAGCAAGCCTGTGGGCTGGGGCCCGGGGCTGAAAGAGAGGGTAACAGGGGTGACCCTCTGTGCTACTGGGTTGGCAAGCCTGTGCTCAGGACAACTGAGGGTGAGTAACAGGAGGGAGGGTTTCAATTACACGAGCATTTCTTAAGCCAGTTCAGTCTGCAACCCACCTGTGCCCTTGCAGGTACAAACAGCCCTTTCAGCCACCTGAGCCACCTACTGGTTGGGGCCCCATCTTGAGCTGCGTGCACGCTCTCTCTGTCCTCCTGTTCCTCTGTCTCTGTTTCTGTTCTCTGCCACTCACACTCACACACACACACACACACACACACACAGAGCTTCTGCTGTCATTCTCTTCCCACAAAATTCCCCACCCTCTCACTTCTTACAACCATGGGAAAAGTTGGCAAAAGTGACAGAAAATGGATGTATCTTGACACTACAAGCAACCCTCTTCCTGATGCTCTTTTGCACAGTTTTCCTGGGGGCAGGCTGGCTGGGCCCTGTAGCACTTAGCACAGGGTCTTGTCCGCGGCGTGGACCTGACAAACGTGCTGATTCTAGCACAGACTGCAACCCTGACCCCATCCCTGGACCAGAGGCCTGGTTCCCAAGAACTTGCTTCTGGGCAGAAGGTCTAATGCAGGCCCCTTGTATGCCCTGAGCCTAGCACAGTGCCTGGCACAGGGTGTGTGTGTAGGCATGGTGCTCCTCCAAAGCGATGAAATCCCCTGCACTTTTCACCTCCCTCCCTTCCTAGTAAACTCAGGTGCCCCAGGGGGAGCATCTGCAGGCTCTCTGGTCATCCTCATCCTTCCCACACAGCCTCTGCCTGCCCCAGCGTGCTCCCTTCCCTCCTGCTTGGCCCACATCCTCATGCATCAATCTCAGCCATGAAAGTCCTGTTGGCATCTATTTCAAATGAAAAGGGGTGCAAACTGGACATTTAGGAGAAGCAATGTCTGGCTTTGCCTTGAATTTCAGCAAAAAAGGAAAGAAAGGCCCACTGGGAAGAATTAGAAAGGGGCATGAGACTACTTTCTGGATGAAGAAATATTGTATATCTTGATGGGGGTGTGGATTACCTGGGTTTTACATTTATCAAAACTTTTGAAACTGTACACTGAGCATCAGTTTATCTCCCTCTATATAAATTAAACATTATATCCTGATTACAAGCATCTTAGCAGATCCAGGCATCTACTCTTCTTCACCTGGCCACGTGGGCCAGGGGGTTCTCCTGGCCATTAACTCCGGGAGGCAGGGAAGGAGGAAGGATGGATGTACAGAGTGCCATGGTGGGCGGGCAGCCTTGGCCTAGGGCGCTCGTGAGCTGAATCCTCCTGGGGGAGTTGGGCTTTACGTCAGCACAGCCCCCAGCGCCAGGCCCATCCCACAACCAGGAGGCTCAAGGTCACAGAGAACCACACCTTGAGCTGGCAGAGGACCTTGGAGCTGGGGTGCTGGCTCAGGTGGCTGCACAGCTGGGGAATATGGAATTTGGACTTGGTGGCAGATGCCCAGAGTTCATGTCCATGACTGTTTTCTTTAGGCCATGCTGAGAGTAGAGAGACTGGCTTCCCAGTGCAGGCTGATGGCTTCCTTTATGAACTGTCCACACTTCACCTTGACCCCAGTCCACCCCTGTTTTCTGCTGCTTGACAGGAGGCAGGTATTATGTTACTGAGGGGAAACTGAGGCCACGCAGGAAGTAGCCTCTGGTACCTCCTCCTGTCATTCTTGTTTAGCTCAGCTCTGGGGAGGGGAGGTGGGTGTACCCACAGTGCCCCTGCCGCCGTCTCAGAGCCTCGGGGCCCCTGCTCTTCACAGGGCTCAGTGCTGTGTGGGGCTGGCCGACATCACCGGGCTGGATCAAAGCTGACACAGAGACCAGCCTTTGGGTCCCACAGGCATAGAGTGTCAGAGGGGGGACAGCTTTTCTGATGGCCCTTAAATGATGCCAGGTGTGAGAGCCTCACGCCAGGAGCAGCTGCGCCATCCTTAGCCAAGCTGAAAGCCAGCTGGCCTAAGGCCCCCAAGGAAGCGATGGATCTGGAGCACAGTCCCTTTCTGAGAGGGCTCACTGTGTGGGACCAAGAAAACGACTTCCCCTCTGCCTTGCAAAGTATCATGTGGGCAACTCTTCTGGGTTGATCAGAGCTGATCTGGATTCTGAATGCAATCTCTTGCATCCTCTTGTATGGCGGCCAGTCTTAGGCGCCACTGCTCTCTGTTACGATACAAAGCTTTGGGTGCACTCCTGTACCCAGTTTCTAGTCATCTCTAAGTTACGTGTTTTTCAGCGTAGGTTGATGGGTCTCCGTTTTTTCCCATCACAGCATATCCGAGGGATTTCAAACCTTCCCTTAGTGAACTCTAGGTCTCATGACGCCTGAGACTGTCACCTAGAGAGGGGAGGGTGCCCATCCTGGGGCCTTGGAGAGGTTGTGTTAGAATTTAAGAGGCACGTCTAACTTTCAGAGGCACTCCTGGGGTGGAGTGAGGCAGGAATGACTGGTAAATGCCATTGGTCACGTACAGTTCAGGCTCTTCGTAAGAAAACTTAAGTCCCTCTTTGTAGTTTATAATAGTTGTGTCCAACTCACAGCGTGTCAAGTTGCAAGTGTTAACTAGAAGCCTGGGGTTCCCGCAGCCATAGCTTGGTTGGGACCAAACTCCACAGAGTGGGTGGGGCCCAACGACTGTTGGCTTCTCCAGTCAGCGATGCCAAGGGTCTTCGGCTCCCCTAAGAAAGGCTTTCTGTTCTCCCCTCACGTCTGGGGGGTTGTCTGTACCCTACTTCCACCCCTCAGTTCATTTATCAGACTACCATTTGTCTCCACTGTATACCATTGCCTTCTTCCCACTTCTAGAGAGTAAAATGGAGCCAGCAAGGAAGAGCCACATGGGGGGATTGGCCAACACTTGGACCAGGGTTTCAAACATTGGTCTAGTGACCCTGGGCCCAGGGTGCTCTAACAGCCAGACGAGTGTTAGGACTGCAGAGGAGGGTCCTTAGGTACTACACACTTGAACTTACCCCTCAAATACCAGAAGATTCTGGGGGGATACTGAAGTCTGCTAAGTGGCTGTTAAATCACTAACTGGACAGTAGACATCACACACGTGATTTAGTGGCCCATGTGAGCCTGGAGAAAAGAGTCCAGGGATTTCCCTGGTGGTCCAGTGGCTAAGACTCTGTGCTCCCAATGCAGGGGCCCCGGGCTTGATCCCTGGTCAGGATCCCATGGGCCACAACTAAGACCCTACTGTCCAGATAAATAAATACATATTAAAACAAAAATTAAAAAAAAAAAGAAAGGAGTCCAATGCCGTTTTCCTGCTGTTTAGCCCTGGAATGTCAGTCTACAGTCTACAGTCAAATTGCAACCAGAAATGTCCAGAGATCTCCCTCCAGACCTCCAGTGTGTAATGATCCAGGGTGATTCCCATATCCTGACCCTTCATCATTCCCATGCTGACATTTCCATACATTTTTATGGGAAGTTGACAATTGAAAGTGAAGTCAGAACAAAAGAAGGGAGATAAGATTTACAAAAGATAAACAAAAGAAGGTAAAGACAAGATAAACAAAAGAAGGGAGATAAGATTTACAAAAGATAAACCAAAGAAGGTAAAGACAAGATAAACAAAAGAAGGGAGATAAGATTTACAAAGGATACATTTACAAAGGATACATAGATTTACAAAGGATACACAGAAGGAAGAGTAAGAAAAGAGAGGGAGAGAAGGGAGAGGTCGAACAGTAGGAGGGTGGTGATAGAGAAGGAGACAAGGAGGGAGAGAATTACCGGGGGAGGGGAGGGGGAGGCAGGAGGAAGCTGCCCAGCTGTACTCACGTGTTGTGGAGCACACACCAGCCACAGTGGGGATCGCCTGAGCCCAGGCACTCGCCGCAGCTCCGATACTGACCGCAGGACTCCACAGGGACTCTGGTGAGCTAGGACAAGACCACACAGGAGACGGGGGTCAAGATTTTGCAGAACACCCAGTAGTTCATCAAGAAGTCAGGCCATCCTATCAGGTGTATCATCCAAAACCGTGTAGAAGCAGGAAGGGGCCTAGAGCCCCAGATCCGAAAGGGATCCTATTTGAGCAGGTGGCCTGTAAGCATCGCGGGGAGACAACCAACTGCTATTTTCTGGGAATAGACTCCACAGGATTCATAGCACATTGTTATCAGAGATATTTATAACATGTACATTAAAATTTTCCCACCACCCAAACCCCCAAATATCTCTACAGACATGCCATTCATCACATATTTATCTCTTATCAATGTAATGAACTCAAATGCTTCTTCTTTCTCCGTTCTTGTTTCTCTTTTGCCTTAAAGTGTTTTGCCCCTGCCCAGAACTTCTCCTTCAGGTTTCATCCTTTCTGTGGTTCCAGAGAGCACTGAACCCAAGTCCAAGACCCTTTTCTCTCTCTCTCGTTAACAAGGTGTAATCCACTCGCTTTGTAGATGACACTTGCTCACTCTCTCTTTCTCATAATGTTGGCCAACTGGCTCATAAAGTTGTTCACGCTGGTGCTTTCAAAGAGCAGCTGTTGCTATTTCTCTTCCTACCCACACTCTTTTCATGACTAGAGGCTTCCTCTCCAACCACAAAACTTTATCTTAGCTTTCACCAGCAGCTTGTTAATGTAAAATGTTCCACATGACATTTCTGTTTAGCCCAAATGCTTCAATTTCCTGCATACTCCTAAAGATCTTCGGAATTTCTTTGTTCTCCAATGTAGCTTTGCCCTGATGTCTTTTGACATGATTTCTCAGGGCCCGAGACATAGGAGGTACTTAATAACGATACATAGGATCAAATGGAATTTTAATTTTCTTCCTATAGCCTTTGTCTGTCTTCTCCACTTTTGCCAGTTTCTTCTTCACAAAAGGTTTTGGGTTTTTCTTTTTTTTTGTAATCATTCTTTTCCATTTGGGGTACCTTTTTGTCTCAATGGAGGACTTCTTAGCTAATCTTTCAGCTTGAGCTAAGAGAGTTTGATGTGGTTGTCCTTTTTAATTTCTTGCCATCAGACCGTAGACACGAAGAAGTATAAATCACGCTGACCTGGCCAAGCCTCCGTGCTTCATGAGCAAATGCAGAGGCCATGTTTTCCCTGCTGCTTCGTGGTCTGCCTCCATAAAATTATGTACCACTTGGCAGGGGCTACTTGTAACTCGTGCACACGCAAACTGGCACCAGAGTCTGCTCAATTAGTCTCGAAGCTCTCTTTTGGAATTAATTAAGAATTAATTATTATTTTCAAATCCCACATGATTCCTTTTTCCTCTCCACCTTAATTTTCTTCTTCCCTTTATATATCTCTTCTGTTTTCTCAAGTGCCCATTGAGTGATCTTAATGACCACTGTGTATTTTTACTTCTTCCAAGGTACCTTTTAGCTTCCTGCTCCTGTTCCTATGGCTTTGCCCTTGGCCTTGGTGGCCCTTTCTCCACATTCTCAGATGTCTTTTTGCACATTTGGAATTTTATCTTTCCTTTTATTACTGCTCATGCAATCAGCCTGGGCCATGCCTTGGCTCTGCCTATATACAACCTTCCCATTTTTGTAATTGGTCCTGACAGTCAGACTCTTGCAAATTACCGCCCCCACCCTGGACTGTACACACAGTCAGGAACCGACCCTCCTCCTGTTACCTCTTTAATTGCCTTCCTTACCCCTTAAATGGGCACAGACACGCTGGTCGTGTGAGCATATAAATAATGGTGCCCAAAGTAGCTTGACACCTAGGAATTCATGAGTGGTAACGAGGTCCACAGTTACTTTCAATATTTCCAAAAGCCTAATGAAAATTGGATTGTTGCTATCTTCTGTTTGTTTGCATACTCTGTGATGTATTTCCCATACTAAAAATAGGAAATATATTATTACTTAATAAATAGTTTGTTTAGTGGCAAAAATCTTTCAAAACTTGATGCCTAGAGCTGAAAAAAGTAATAAAAGGGGCCAAAGATGATGAAAGTTGGTAACATAAGTACATAATAATGTTTTCATATGTTCCGGCTGCTTGTCTAGCACTCCATATTTTGCACAGGCTTAAAGAGGAAATCATGGCTGTTCAAGCAAAAGCATTTTCTTGGTCTGAACTTAATATCCTCCCTGGTTTCTCCCAGTGACATGTTCTATAATCTGTCTCCGACGGCCGTGCCATGGGGTTCTGTGGTGTACGACACAAAGAGAGCCAGCTGCTGGCTAAACCTGAACTTCTCCAAAGCCTTTGCATTCAGAATTCTAAAAATAGCTTGCAACTGGCATTTAATAATGCCAATACCTGGAACTGTAAAGCCCTTCATCTCTCGATTTTAAACAAGAGTCATTTTCATTTGGTTGGAAACAGTGTAGGAGCCTGCAGAGCTGGGCTTAAATTCTAACTTCACCATTTACTGGCAATGAGATCCTATTGTCTCTGAGTCCCATTTTTTCTCATCTTCAACATGGAGATAAAAATCCCCCTCGGGCTTCCCTGGTGGCGCAGTGGTTGAGAGTCCGCCTGCCAATGCAGGGGACACGGGTTCGTGCCCCGGTCTGGGAAGATCCCACATGCCACGGAGCGGCTGGGCCTGTGAGCCATGGCCGCTGAGCCTGCACGTCCGGAGCCTGTGCTCCACAATGGGAGAGGCCACAACAGTGAGAGGCCCGTGTACCGCAAAAAATAAAAATAAAAAAAAATCCCCCTTAATTCACAGAGTTTCCCAAAGCACAGATGACCCAAGAGATTTGAAACGGCCTTGTAAATGATCAAGCACATTGCAAGTGACAGTTAACTATTATTGTCATCTTTGTCATTAATACCCATTCTTCCTTGCATTGCTGCTTTACCTCTCCCCCTCGTCACGCGAAACTGCTCTTCCGAGCCCTCATGAGCTTGGTCAGGAGTTTAACGCCTGGAAGAGCTTTTCTCCTTTATTACCTTGATCACATCATTTCCTCCTTGAACTGGGATGTCTGCCCCTAAACCATTCACTGCTTCTTCTTGGCCCAACTTCCTCGACTTATTCAGGGCTTTTACCACCTACAGTTGGAAAAACCTACTTTTCTTTGCTTTTCATCAGGGTGGATCCCTGCTGGACAGGGATATAAGTCCTGGGAAGTTATTATGCTACCCAACTTCCTTTCACCTTTTCTTATAGGCTCTTTCTATCTGTATGTTCAGTCATTTTTTATTACTCTTCTGAAATTTATCTAGGTTTTCTCCATTCTTTTCAAAGCATGGATGCTAAAACCGGGAAACCACCAGGATTCTGACAGTCCATGTAGAAGGCTTACCATCATTTGAAAGCTGGGTGCCACCCCCCCCCCCCCCGCCCCTTCACCTTTCCAGGACTTTACCAAAGAAAACCAGGCCCAGGGAAATTTCCAAAGTCCCACCATCAGACAGTATTCTCTGGCACGGCCACGCTTGCCCAGACTGACCCCAAATCTCCCAATCTACGTCATTGCTTTGCCTCACTCCCCATCCCGCACGTAATTCTGGAAAGCATCAGAAATTTGCCTGACACTTTAAATCACTTTTGAAAATTAGATTCAGCCCATCATTTATCTGGGTGCAATTCTTTACCCAAATGGCTCTGCTTACCTTCCACACCTTGCTGGTAAGCTGCACAGGTGGCCAGATGGATTCGGAGCCACCTTGGCGCTGTGATTCTCTCTCCCCAGATACCTAGATCCTCCACCCACGCCTTACACCAAGCAAAGCCGGCTCCTCTCCTGACCCTGGAACACAAACCACTCCAGATGCAGAGCCACACGATTAACTGAAAGCACCCAATGCTGATTAAAGTCTTACGCTACAGTGCCAGGCATGCTAATTAGCTGAGTGAGGGAATTCCGACCACAGGAAGAGATGAAAAAAGAAAGTTATGGGGTGGGGGCTTCTGCCTGGAGGACAAATCAGACAGCAATGTGACCTATCTAGAGATGACTGTACCCTAGTGATGGATGGTCTTGGAGACCACAAACAAGTGAGGTCTGTCCCCTGGCCACTGGACTCCAGGAGAGGTGCTGATTGATGCAGCTGCAATAGCTCCCTCACTGCTTCTAGAGACAGGAGCTCCACCACCTCTCAGGACCCCTGTGTGTGCTTACACTGTGCTGGGGGAGAGTGGGTGGGGGGCTTCAGGTAGGGTAGTCTTCCTGGCACATTCTGTCGGTGTTACGCAAAAACCTATTGGGCAGTTTGGCAGTTCCGCAAAAAGTTAAACTTAGAATTTTACCGTATGATCTGGGTACCTTTCTACTTTCTATCTGGGTATCATTCCACTTCTGGGTACCTACCCCCAAAGAATGGAAAGCAGTGACTTGAACTTGTACACCAATGTTCATAGCAATATTAGTCACAATAGCCCAAAGGTAGAAGCAACCCAAGTGTCATGGACAGATGAATGGATACATAAAATGTGGGATATACATACAATTGAATATTATTCAGCTTTAAAAAGGAGGGAAATTCTGACCCAAACTACCACATGGATGAACCTTGAAAACATTATGCTACGTGAAATAAGCCGGTCACAAAAAGACAAATATTGCATGATTCCACTTATATGAGATCTCGAATGGTCAAATTCATAGAGACAGAAAGTAGAAAGTGGTTGCCAGGGGCTGAGGGAAAGGGAATGGAGAGTTGGTGTTTAATGGGTCCAGAGTTTCAGTTTGGGAAGAAGAAAAGCATTCTGGAGAAGGATGGTGGAGACAGGTGCCGTGCAATGAGAATGCACTTAATGCTACTTAAATGTCAAGATGGCAAATTCTATGCGATGTGTATTTTACCACAGTAAAAGAAATAATAATAATAAAACAACTATTGGGTAGACATAAGAACACCTATTTCCTTCCCAGCAGCCTGGGTCAAGCAGGAGAAGCTTTCTGTTGGTAGACCGATAACAAATTCATGTGTATGAAATATTCTGAGATCCCTGAGTGAAAAGATAGGCATCGTTACTCTTTTCAATTTAATCTCAAATGGACAAAAAGTGTTCGGGATGAATGTCTCTTATCGTGTGTTGTCATGTAAGTGGATCTCTCACTCTCAAGCTCTGGACCTCCATTTCCTGATTTGGAAAAAAAATGTCACAGCCTTGTTCTACCCAGAGATGTTCCTCACCTCCCACCCCTTCCAAGAGGCACAGGGGAGGGTCTTGGAATGCACACATTTCCTGTGAGGTCAAATGCCCTTGGTTTTATCAAATTCTCCTGTTACTGCTCAGCTTCTGCATCAGCATTTCTCATCCTTAATTATGACCAGGAGCATCTGTGTGCCCATCTCCATCCCACGTCTCTTTCCCCTTCCATTACCTTTCTGGGAATCACAAGGGTTTGCTTTATCCTTTTGCCAGCAAGGTAAACTTCCCTAAATAATATAGTGTAGCTTTGCCTGGTTTGGAAGTACGCTCAATAGAATCATCACCTCTCCTCCCTCACCTATCCAGCCCCATGACTGAGACCATGAAGTTACAAAACAATGACCTGGGACAGGAAGACAACGAGTGACTGACCACAGAGCAAAGGAACCCATATAGAAGTGCAACTCATGGCCTTGGCCTTTATAAGCTTTCACTCTGATCAACAGAACCCATTCTCTGCTGGGCCTGGGGCCTGGATGTGTTAAGAATTTTTGCAGTTGCCTTGAGTTCTGGCCCCTACTGTCCAGCCCGTCTGGTTTCCCTGATATTCCGAAAGATGCTTCCCCCTAGCCATAGGGTCCCATTCTGCCTGTTGCCATTAGCATT